>NC_092715.1:2760086-2946584 GCF_047496885.1 Scyliorhinus torazame | reverse complement strand
AACACTGGCTTTCGGAGCACTGCTCCTTTCCTCAGGTGAATGAAGAGATCTGCATCTCGTGTTTGAAACAAACAGTTGGACTTTAACCTGGTGTAAGACTTCTCACTGTGCTCACCCCAGTCCAACGCCAGCATCTCCACATCATGATGTATTTTCCCAGTCAGGGGTGGTGAGTGACTTGGAGGGGAGCCTCCAGCTGGTGGGGTTCCCAGGTATCTGCTGCCCTTATCCTTCTAGGTCATTGCTTCCCAAACCATTTCCTAACATGACCCAAATTTCAATGCCCCAGACTTTGCAACAAACCAGAGTGAAAATGTGGGTTCAGAGACGGTGTGGGGTGCAGTGTCTGGGCCGCTGCTGAGTGGAGGGGAAGCGATTGAGTTAAGTGTACAAGTGAGACGGTATATTCAGAGACTGGCACAAACTATTATACAAGCGGCTTTTGTTTACAGAACCAGGATTCCAGTCCATCCATTGGATCACAGCACCGATACAAACACTGTGAGGATTCGGAGGAACCCCACGTGTTTAACATGAAGTCCAAGCTTCAATGGAACCATTGCCTGTCTCCGGGCTTCTGACCTCCACACCTCCCACACCCTGCTGCAGATTGAGAACCCTGGTTTGGGGAACCCAGCACCAGGTGGGACAGCAGCGGGTGTCAAAGGAGATTTCCTGCAGTGCACCCTGGACATGGTCCAAATGCTATTAATGTTCATCGGTAGTGGCGGTAATTAATCTACACCAACAGAGGGAGTGCCGCACTGTCAGAAGGTCAGTACTGAGGGACTGCTGCACTGTCAGAGGGTCAGTACTGAGGGAGTGCTGCACTGTCAGAGGGTCAGTACTGAGGGAGTGCCGCACTGTCAGAGGGTCAGTACTGAGGGAGTGCTGCACTGTCAGAGGGGTCAGTACTGAGGGAGTGCTGCACTGTCAGAGGGTCAGTACTGAGGGAGTGCCGCACTGTCAGAGGGTCAGTACTGAGGGAGTGCCGCACTGTCAGAGGGTCAGTACTGAGGGAGTGCCGCACTGTCAGAGGGTCAGTACTGAGGGAGTGCTGCACTGTCAGAGGGTCAGTACTGAGGGAGTGCTGCACTGTCAGAGGGTCAGTACTGAGGGAGTGCCGCACTGTCAGAGGGTCAGTACTGAGGGAGTGCTGCACTGTCAGAGGGTCAGTGCTGAGGGAGTGCTGCACTGTCAGAGGGTCAGTACTGAGGGAGTGCGGACTTCCGGTTGCGGCAGGGATGAGCTAGCCGCATGTTTCGGCGGCTCCAGCTCCGACGGAACTTCGGGCTCTTTTAAGAGCCCCAACGGGGACTTGGACGGCCGTAAAACCCGGTGCGAGGCGCGAGGGAAGGGAGTCCCCCCCGAAAGACGGAGGGAAAAACCTGCGGCGGTGGACTGCAGCCAGAATATCAGAGAGAGAGAGAGAGGGAGTGAAACAAAATGGCGGCGGAGAAACCACAGGTGACATGGGGGCCTGAGCAGGACGAGGTGGTGAGACGGTGCGTGGACCTGCTGAAGAGGAGGTAATGACCCCGTTGTTACAGGCAAGTTGAGGGCTTAAGGAGACTTTACAAAGAACAACAAAGAACAAAGAAATGTACAGCACAGGAACAGGCCCTTCGGCCCTCCAAGCCCGTGCCGACCATACTGCCCGACTAAACTACAATCTTCTACACTTCCTGGGTCCGTATCCTTCTATTCCCATCCTATTCATATATTTGTCAAGATGCCCCTTAAATGTCCCTATCGTCCCTGCCTCCACTACCTCCTCCGGTAGTGAGTTCCAGGCACCCACTACCCTCTGCGTAAAAAACTTGCCTCGTACATCTACTCTAAACTTTGCCCCTCTCACCTTAAACCTATGCCCCCTAGTAATTGACCCCTCTACCCTGGGGAAAAGCCTCTGACTATCCACTCTGTCTATGCCCCTCATAATTTTGTATACCTCTATCAGGTCGCCCCTCAACCTCCTTCGTTCCAGTGAGAACAAACCGAGTTTATTCAATCGCTCCTCATAGCTTATGCCCTCCATACCAGGCAACATTCTGGTAAATCTCTTCTGCACCCTCTCTAAAGCCTCCACATCCTTCTGGTAGTGTGGCGACCAGATTGAACACTATACTCCAAGTGTGGCCTAACTAAGGTTCTATACAGCTGCAACATGACTTGCCAATTCTTATACTCAATGCCCCGGCCAATGAAGGCAAGCATGCCGTATGCCTTCTTGACTACCTTCTCCACCTGTGTAGCCCCTTTCAGTGATCTGTGGACCTGTACTCCTAGATCTCTTTGACTTTCAATACTCTTGAGGGTTCTACCATTCACTGTATATTCCCTACCTGCATTAGCCCTTCCAAAATGCATTACCTCACATTTGTCCAGGTTAAACTCCATCTGCCATCTCTCCGCCCAAGTCTCCAGACAATCTAAATCCTGCTGTATCCTCAGACAGTCCTCATCGCTATCCGCAATTCACCAACCTTTGTGTCGTCTGCAAACTTACTAATCAGACCAGTTACATTTTCCTCCAAATCATTTATATATACTACAAAGAGCAAAGGTCCCAGCACTGATCCCTGTGGAACACCACTGGTCACAGCCCTCCAATTAGAAAAGCATCCCTCCATTGCTACCCTCTGCCTTCTATGGCCTAGCCAGTTCTGTATCCACCTTGCCAGTTCACCCCTGATCCCGTGTGACTTCACCTTTTGTACTAGTCTACCATGAGGGACCTTGTCAAAGGCCTTACTGAAGTCCATATAGACAACATCTACTGCCCTACCTGCATCAATCATCTTAGTGACCTCCTCGAAAAACTCCTTAAAGACCCAGGAGACAGAGCTCCGTGTGGTGGAGCAGAAGGTGACAGATATTGAGGACGAGGTCCTGG
This sequence comes from Scyliorhinus torazame, assembly GCF_047496885.1. NCBI lineage: Eukaryota > Metazoa > Chordata > Chondrichthyes > Carcharhiniformes > Scyliorhinidae > Scyliorhinus > Scyliorhinus torazame. Next base: position 2,943,688 of record NC_092715.1, on the reverse strand, counting down.
GCCTGGCGGTCAAGACTCAGACGCACGAGGCACTTCATAAAAAGTGTGCTGACAGGATTGAGGCCCTTGAAAATGGAGCACGAAGGAAGAACCTTAGGATACTAGGTCTCCCGGAGGGTGTGGAAGGAGTGGACTGTGGAGCGTACGCAAGTAAGCTCACTGATGGGTGCTGAGGCCCCTGCGGGCCCCATGGAGGTGGAGTGGGCAAATCGGATTCCAGCGAGAAGACCAAAAGCGGGAGAACCACCGAGGGCGATAATCGTGCGATTCTACCGCCTTAAGGACAGAGAAGAGGTCCTGAGATGGGCCAAAAAGGTGCGGAGTAGCAGATGGAGAATGCGGTGGTAAGGATCTACCAGGATTGGAGTGCGGAGGTGGCGAGTAGGAGGGCGAGCTTCAACCGAGCCAAAGAGGTTTTGCACAAAAGGAAGGTGAAGTTTGGGATGCTGCAGCCGGCAAGACTATGGGTCACGTATCAGGAGAGACACTATTATTTTGAGACGGCGGAGGAAGCATGGTCCTTCATCAATGAAGAGAAACTGGACCGGAACTGAGGGACTGATGCTGCAGGGAACTGTTATTGTTGTTATTATTGTTTTTGTTAATGGGATGGTGAAAGTTAAGCGAGAAGTAAACAGGGAAGGGGGGGGGACACTGGGGAAATGTGGGCGCCGGTGAGGGGGGAGAGGCGGGACATAGTCAGAGAATGGGGAAGGAGAGGGGGAGGGGGAAGGGAGCTGCGCCATAAGAGGCGGGACAGGTAAAGGGATGTTCCCGCGCCAGAAAGAATAAGGCGGGAAAACCGGCGCAAGGCGGATGGGAGTTCCCTCCATACCAGGCAACATCCTGGTAAATCTCCTCTGCACCCGCTCCAAAGCCTCCACGTCCTTCCTATAATGCGGTGACCAGAACTGTACACAATACTCCAAATGCGGCCGTACCAGAGTTCTGTACAGCTGCAACATGACCTCCCGACTCCGGAACTCAATCCCTCTACCAATAAAGGCCAACACTCCATAGGCCTTCTTCACAACCCTATCAACCTGGGTGGCAACTTTCAGGGATCTATGTACATGGACACCTAGATCCCTCTGCTCATCCACACTTTCAAGAACTTTACCATTAGCCAAATATTCCGCATTCCTGTTATTCCTTCCAAAGTGAATAACCTCACACTTCTCTACATTAAACTCCATTTGCCACCTCTCAGCCCAGCTCTGCAGCTTATCTATATCCCTCTGTAACCTGCTACATCCTTCCACACTATCGACAACACCACCGACTTTAGTATCGTCTGCAAATTTACTCACCCACCCTTCTGCGCCTTCCTCTAGGTCATTGATAAAAATGACAAACAGCAACGGCCCCCAGAACAGATCCTTGTGGTACTCCACTTGTGACTGTACTCCATTCTGAACATTTCCCATCAGCCACCACCCTCTGTCTTCTTTCAGCTAGCCAATTTCTGATCCACATCTCTAAATCACCCTCAATCCCCAGCCTCCGTATTTTTGAAATAGCCTAACGTGGGGAACCTTATCAAACGCGTTGCTGAAATCCATATACACCACATCAACTGCTACCCTCATCTACCTGTTCAGTCACCTTCTCAAAGAACTCAATAAGGTTTGTGAGGCATGACCTACCCTTCACAAAGCCATGCTGACTATCCCTGATCATATTATTCCTATCTAGATGATTATAAATCTTGTCTCTTATAATCCCTTCCAAGACTTTACCCACTGCAGACGTGAGGCTCACCGGTCTATAGTTGCCGGGGTTGTCTCTGCTCCCCTTTTTGAACAAAGGGACCACATTTGCTGTCCTCCAGTCCTCTGGCACTATTCCTGTAGCCAATGATGACATAAAAATCAAAGCCAAAGGTCCAGCAATCTCTTCCCTGGCCTCCCAGAGAATCCTCGGATAAATCCCATCAGGTCCCGGGGACTTATCTATTTTCAGCCTGTCCAGAATTGCCAACACCTCTTCCCTCCGTACCTCAATGCCATCTAATCTATTTACCTGGAGCTCAGCATTCTCCTCCACAACATTATCTTTTTCCTGAGTGAATACTGACGAAAAATATTCATTTAGTATCTCGCCTATCTCTTCAGACTCCACACACAATTTCCCATCCCTGTCCTTGACTGGTCCTACTCTTTCCCTAGTCATTCGCTTATTCCTGACATACCTATAGAAAGCTTTTGGGTTTTCCTTGATCCTTCCTGCCAAATACTTCTCATGCCCCCTCCTTGCTCGTCTTAGCTCTCTCTTTAGATCCTTCCTCGCTACGTTGTAACTATCCATCGCCCCAACTGAAACTTCACACCTCATCTTCGCATAGGCCTCCTTCTTCCTCTTAACAAGAGATTCCACTTCCTTGGTAAACCACGGTTCCCTCGCTCGACGCCTTCCTCCCTGCCTGACCGGTACGTACTTATCAAGAACACGCAGTAGCTGATCCTTGAACAAGCCCCACTTATCCAGTGTGCCCAACACTTGCAGCCTACTTCTCCACCTTATCCCCCCCAAGTCACGTCTAATGGCATCATAATTGCCCTTCCCCCTTTGAAGCAAAGAACATCGTAGCAGATAGTGGGGGTAGATATGTAATGGTGAGTGGTAGGCTGGAGGGACTGGAGGTAGTGTTGGTTAATGTGTATGCCCCAAATTGGACGATGCGGGGTTCATAAGACGGATGCTGGGGCGTATTCCGGACCTGGAGGCAGGAAATTTGATTTAGGAGGGGACTTCAATACGGTGCTGGACCCGGGGCTAAATAGATCCAGCTCAAGGACAGGAAGAAGGCCGGCAGCGGCCAAGGTACTTAAGGGGTTTATGGACCAAATGGGGGGAGTGGATCCATGCCGATTTCTTAGACCCAGGGCTAGGGAGTATTCCTTCTTCTCCCACGTCCATAAAGTGTACTCCCGGATAGATTTTTTTGTTCTAGGAAGGTCGTTGATCTCTAGGGTGGAAGAAGCTGAATACTCAGCCATAGCGGTTTCGGATCATGCCCCACATTGGGTGGACCTGGAAGTAGGAGAGGACAGGGAGCAGAGAACACTGGCGATTAGATGTGGGACTGATGGCGGATGAGGGAGTGTGTTAAAGAGTGAGGGGGTGTATCGAGAGATACCTGGAGGTCAATGACGACGGCGAGTTCCCTGTGGGAGTGGTCTGGGAAGCACTAAAAGCGGTGGTCAGAGGAGAGCTGATTTCTATTGGGGCCCACAAAAGGAAAACAGAGCGCAAGGAAAGGGATAGATTAATGGGGGAGATTTTAAGGGTGGACAGGGAATTTGCAGAGACCCCGGAGGAGGAGCTGTACAGGGAGAGGAGACGACTCCAGACCGAGTTTGACCTTCTGACCACCAGAAAGGCGGAGGTACTGTGGAGGAAGGCACAGGGGAGGAGGTATGAATATGGGGAAAAGGCTAGTCGCCTGTTGGCGCACCAACTGCGAAAGAGGGCAGCAGCGAGGGAGATAGGAGGAATTAGGGATGAAAGGGGAGACACCGTGCGAAGGGCAGGAAAGATAAATGAGGTGTTTAAGACCTTTTATGAAGAACTGTATAGGTCTCAGCCCCCAGAGGGAGAGGAGGGGATGTGGCAGTTCCTGGACCAGTTGAGGTTCCCGAAAGTGGAGGAGCAGGCGGTGGCAGGCCTGGGGGCGCCGATTGAGGTGGACGAGGTTATTAAGGGACTGGGAAGCATGCAAGCAGGGAAGGCCCCGGGGCCAGATGGGTTCCCGGTGGAATTCTACAGAAAATATGTGGACTTGTTGGCCCCGTTGTTGGCGAGGACGTTCAATGAGGCCAGGGAAGGGGGGATACTACCCCCGACAATGTCGGAGGCGACGATATCGCTAATTTTGAAGAGGGACAAAGATCCGTTGCAGTGTGGGTCCTATAGACCTATTTCACTATTGAACGTGGACGCCAAACTGCTAGCAAAGGTGCTGGCATCGAGGATAGAGGACTGTGTCCCAGGGGTGGTGCATGAAGACCAGACAGGGTTCGTAAAAGGGAGACAACTGAATGTTAACGTGCGACGGCTATTAGGGGTGATAATGATGCCCTCAGTGGAGGTGGAGGCAGAGATAGTGGCGGCAATGGACGCAGAGAAGGCATTTGATAGGGTGGAGTGGGAGTATTTATGGGAAGTGTTAAGGAGGTTTGGGAACGGGTTTATTAGCTGGGTTAGACTTCTTTATGGGGCTCCAACGGCAAGCGTAGTTACAGGTCGACATAGATCGGAGTATTTCCGACTATATAGGGGAACAAGACAGGGATGCCCGCTGTCTCCATTGTTGTTTGCGCTGGCAATTGAACCTCTGGCCGTGGCGCTGAGAGACTCCAGGAAATGGAGAGGGGTGACTAGAGGGGGAGAAGAACACCGAGTTTCGTTATACGCGGATGACCTATTGTTATACGTGTCGGACCCAGCGGGGGGGATGATAGAGGTTATGCGAATCTTGAGGAGGTTCGGGGAATTTTCGGGGTATAGGTTAAACATGGGGAAGAGTGAATTATATGTGATACATCCAGTTGACCAGAGTAGAGAGATAGAAGGCTTACCGCTAAGGAAAGTGGAAAGAAACTTCCGATACTTGGGGATTCAGATCGCTAGGAGCTGCGGAACCTTGCACAGACTTAATCTGACACGGCTGGTAGAACAAATGGAGGAGGACTTTAAGAGGTGGGACATGCAGCCTCTGTCGCTGGCGGGCAGGGTGCAGGCAATTAAGATGATGGTCCTCCCGAGGTCCTTATTTGTATTTCAATGTCTCCCTATTTTAATCACCAGGACCTTTTTTAATAAAATAGTTAGGAGCATTACGAGCTTTGTGTGGGCAGGGAAAGTTCCGAGAGTAAGGAGGGGGCTCCTTCAGCGCAGTAGGGACAGAGGAGGACTGGCACTACCGAACTTGGGAGATTATTATTGGGCCGCCAATGTGGCAATGATACGTAGATGGATGATGGAGGGTGAGGGAGCGGCGTGGAAAAGGCTGGAGAGAAGGTCCTGTAAAGGGACGAGTCTAGAGGTGCTGGTGACGGCGCCGCTACCGTTCTCACCGAAAAAGTACACCACAAACCCGGTGGTGGCGGCAACACTGAACATATGGGGACAGTGGAGGCGACAGAGAGGGGGTGCGGGGAGCGCTGGTGGGGCCCCTATCAGGAACAACCATAAGTTCGCCCCAGGAAGAATGGATGGAGGATTTCAAAGCTGGTACCAGTTGGGAATTAGGAAGGTGGGAGATTTATTCATAGATGGGACTTTTGCGAGCTTGGGAGCATTGGAGGAAAAGTATAAGTTACCCCGGGGGAATTTCTTGAGATATATGCAGGTGAGGGCGTTTACTAGACAACAGGTGAGGGAATTTCCGCGGCTCCCGACACAGGGGATACAGGACAGGGTGCTTTCAGGGGTGTGGGTCGGAGAGGGCAAGGTGTCAGAGATTTATAGAGAGATGAGGGAAGAGGGGGAGGAGTCGGTGGGCGCACTTAAAAAGAAAGTGGGAAGAAGAATTAGGGGAGGAGATAGAGGAGGGTATGTGGGCTGATGCCCTAAGCAGGGTAAATTCCTCTTCCTCATGCGCCAGGCTTAGCCTGATTCAATTTAAGGTGCTACATAGAGCACACATAACGGGAGCAAGATTGAGCAGGTTCTTTGGAGTGGAGGACAAATGTGGGAGGTGTGGCGGGAGCCCGGCAAACCACGCACATATGTTTTGGGCGTGCCCGGCACTGGAAGGGTATTGGAAGGGAGTGACGGGAGTGATTTCGCAGGTGGTGAAGGCCCGGGTCAAACCAGGCTGGGGGTTAGCTCTATTTGGAGTTGCGGAAGAGCCGGGAGTGCAGGAGGCGAAAGAGGCTGATGTCGTGGCCTTTGCGTCCCTCGTAGCCCGGCGCAGGATCCTACTCATGTGGAAGGAGGCGAAACCCCCCGGACTGGAGGCCTGGGTAAACGATATGGCGGGGTTTATTAAACTGGAGCAGATAAAGTTTGCCCTGAGAGGATCGGCTCAAGGGTTCACCAGGCGGTGGCAGCCATTTCTCGACTACCTAGGGGAACGTTAGAGGGAAGACGGATGACCAGCAGCAGCAACCCAGGGGGGAGGGGGGAAGGCAGTTGAGTATAGGGCAATAGAGTACGAGGTTTTGTTACTTGTATATTATTATTATTGTTATTGTTAAAAAGTTTTAAAATTTCTGTTTTGTTACTGTTATCGTTTCGCTTGTTTTGTAAGCGGGAAAAATGTTGCTCAGGGAAAAATATTTCAATAAAATATATATATATTTTTTAAAAAGTACTGAGGGAGTGCTGCACTGTCAGAGGGTCAGTACTGAGGGAGTGCTGCACTGTCAGAGGGTCAGTACTGAGGGAGTTCCACACTGTCAGAGGGTCAGTACTGAGGGCGCCCCGCACTGTCAGAGGGTCAGTACTGAGGGAGCCCCGCACTGTCAGAGAGTCAGTACTGAGGGAGTGCTGCACTGTCAGAGGGTCAGTACTGAGGGAGTGCTGCACTGTCAGAGGGTCAGTACTGAGGGAGTGCTGCACTGTCAGAGAGTCAGTACTGAGAGAGTGTCGCACTGTCAGAGGGTCAGTACTGAGAGAGTGTCGCACTGTCGGAGGGGCAGTACTGAGGGAGTGCCGCACTGTCAGAGGGTCAGTACTGAGGGAGTGCCGCACTGTCAGAGGGTCAGTACTGAGGGAGTGCCGCACTGTCGGGGTCAGTACTGAGGGAGTGCTGCACTGTCAGAGGGTCAGTACTGAGGGAGTGCTGCACTGTCAGAGGGTCAGTACTGAGGGAGCCCCGCACTGTCAGAGAGTCAGTACTGAGGGAGTGCTGCACTGTCAGAGGGTCAGTACTGAGGGAGTGCTGCACTGTCAGAGGGTCAGTACTGAGGGAGTGCTGCACTGTCAGAGAGTCAGTACTGAGAGAGTGTCGCACTGTCAGAGGGTCAGTACTGAGAGAGTGTCGCACTGTCGGAGGGGCAGTACTGAGGGAGTGCCGCACTGTCAGAGGGTCAGTACTGAGGGAGTGCTGCACTGTCAGAGAGTCAGTACTGAGAGAGTGTCGCACTGTCAGAGGGTCAGTACTGAGGGAGCGCTGCACTGTCAGAGGGTCAGTACTGAGGGAGTGCCGCACTGTCAGAGGGTCAGTACTGAGGGAGTGCTGCACTGTCAGAGGGTCAGTACTGAGGGAGTGCTGCACTGTCAGAGGGTCAGTACTGAGGGAATGCTGCACTGTCAGAGGGTCAGTACTGAGGGAGTGCTGCACTGTCAGAGGGTCAGTACTGAGGGAGTGCTGCACTGTCAGAGGGGTCAGTACTGAGGGAGTGCTGCACTGTCAGAGGGTCAGTACTGAGGGAGTGTCGCACTGTCAGAGGGTCAGTGCTGAGGGAGTGCCGCACTGTCAGAGGGTCAGTACTGAGGGAGTGCTGCACTGTCAGAGGGTCAGTACTGAGGGAGTGCCGCACTGTCAGAGGGTCAGTACTGAGGGAGTGCTGCACTGTCAGAGGGTCAGTACTGAGGGAGTGCCGCACTGTCAGAGGGTCAGTACTGAGGGAGTGCCGCACTGTCAGAGGGTCAATACTGAGGGAGTGCCTGCACTGTCAGAGGGTCAGTACTGAGGGAGTGCTGCACTGTCAGAGGGTCAGTACTGAGGGAGTGCTGCACTGTCAGAGGGGTCAGTACTGAGGGAATGCTGCACTGTCAGAGGGTCAGTACTGAGGGAGTGCTGCACTGTCAGAGGGTCAGTACTGAGGGAGTGCTGCACTGTCAGAGGGTCAGTACTGAGGGAGTGCTGCACTGTCAGAGGGTCAGTACTGAGGGAGTGTCGCACTGTCAGAGGGTCAGTGCTGAGGGAGTGCCGCACTGTCAGAGGGTCAGTACTGAGGGAGTGCTGCACTGTCAGAGGGTCAGTACTGAGGGGAGTGCCGCACTGTCAGAGGGTCAGTACTGAGGGAGTGCTGCACTGTCAGAGGGTCAGTACTGAGGGAGTGCCGCACTGTCAGAGGGTCAGTACTGAGGGAGTGCCGCACTGTCAGAGGGTCAATACTGAGGGAGTGCTGCACTGTCAGAGGGTCAGTACTGAGGGAGTGCTGCACTGTCAGAGGGTCAGTACTGAGGGAGTGCTGCACTGTCAGAGGGTCAGTACTGAGGGAGTGCCGCACTGTCAGAGGGTCGTTACTGAGGGAGTGCTGCACTGTCAGAGGGTCAGTACTGAGGGAGTGCCGCACTGTCAGAGGGTCAGTACTGAGGGAGTGCCGCACTGTCGGGGTCAGTACTGAGGGAGTGCTGCACTGTCAGAGGGGTCAGTACTGAGGGAGTGCTGCACTGTCAGAGGGTCAGTACTGAGGGAGTGCCGCACTGTCAGAGGGTCAGTACTGAGGAGTGCCGCACTGTCAGAGGGTCAATACTGAGGGAGTGCTGCACTGTCAGAGGGTCAGTACTGAGGGAGTGCTGCACTGTCAGAGGGTCAGTACTGAGGGAGTGCTGCACTGTCAGAGGGTCAGTACTGAGGGAGTGCCGCACTGTCAGAGGGTCGTTACTGAGGGAGTGCTGCACTGTCAGAGGGTCAGTACTGAGGGAGTGCCGCACTGTCAGAGGGTCAGTACTGAGGGAGTGCCGCACTGTCGGGGTCAGTACTGAGGGAGTGCTGCACTGTCAGAGGGTCAGTACTGAGGGAGTGCTGCACTGTCAGAGGGTCAGTACTGAGGGAGTGCCGCACTGTCAGAGGGTCAGTACTGAGGGAGTGCTGCACTGTCAGAGGGTCAGTACTGAGGGAGTGCCGCACTGTCAGAGGGTCAGTACTGAGGGAGTGCTGCACTGTCAGAGGGTCAGTACTGAGGGAGTGCTGCACTGTCAGAGTCTCAGTACTGAGGGAGTGCTGCACTGTCAGAGGGTCAGTACTGAGGGAGTGCCGCACTGTCAGAGGGTCAGTACTGAGGGAGCCCCGCACTGTCAGAGGGTCAGTACTGAGGGAGTTCCGCACTGTCAGAGGGTCAGTACTGAGGGAGTGCCGCACTGTCAGAGGGTCAGTACTGAGGGAGTGCTGCACTGTCAGAGGGGTCAGTACTGAGGGAGTGCTGCACTGTCAGAGAGTCAGTACTGAGGGAGTGCTGCACTGTCAGAGGGTCAGTACCGAGGGAGTGCTGCACTGTCAGAGAGTCAGTACTGAGGGAGTGCTGCACTGTCAGAGGGTCAGTACCGAGGGAGTGCCGCACTGTCAGAGGGTCAGTACTGAGGGAGCCCCGCACTGTCAGAGGGTCGGTACTGAGGGAGTTCCGCACTGTCAGAGGGTCAGTACTGAGGGAGTGCCACACTGTCAGAGGGTCAGTACTGAGGGAGTGCTGCACTGTCAGAGGGTCAGTACTGAGGGAGTGCCGCACTGTCAGAGGGTCAGTACTGAGGGAGCCCCGCACTGTCAGTGGGTCAGTACTGAGGGAGTTCCACACTGTCAGAGAGTCAGTACTGAGGGAGTGCCGCACTGTCAGAGGGTCAGTACTGAGGGAGTGCCGCACTGTCAGAGGGTCAGTACGGAGGGAGTTCCACACTGTCAGAGAGTCAGTACTGAGGGAGTGCCGCACTGTCAGAGGGTCAGTACTGAGGGAGTGCCGCACTGTCAGAGGGTCAGTACTGAGGGAGTGCCACACTGTCAGAGGGTCAGTACTGAGGGAGCCCCGCACTGTCAGAGGGTCAGTACTGAGGGAGTTCCACACTGTCAGAGAGTCAGTACTGAGGGAGTGCCGCACTGTCAGAGGGTCAGTACTGAGGGAGTGCCGCACTGTCAGAGGGTCAGTACTGAGGGAGCCCCGCACTGTCAGAGGGTCAGTACTGAGGGAGTTCCACACTGTCAGAGAGTCAGTACTGAGGGAGTGCCGCACTGTCAGAGGGTCAGTACTGAGGGAGTGCCACACTGTCAGAGGGTCAGTACTGAGGGAGTGCTGCACTGTCAGAGGGTCAGTACTGAGGGAGTGCCGCACTGTCAGAGGGTCAGTACCGAGGGAGTGCCGCACTGTCAGAGGGTCAGTACTGAGGGAAGCCCCGCACTGTCAGAGGGTCGGTACTGAGGGAGTTCCGCACTGTCAGAGGGTCAGTACTGAGGGAGTGCCACACTGTCAGAGGGTCAGTACTGAGGGAGTGCCGCACTGTCAGAGGGTCAGTACTGAGGGAGTGCTGCACTGTCAGAGGGTCAGTACTGAGGGAGTTCCGCACTGTCAGAGGGTCAGTACTGAGGGAGTGCCACACTGTCAGAGAGTCAGTACTGAGGGAGTGCCGCACTGTCAGAGGGTCAGTACTGAGGGAGTGCCGCACTGTCAGAGGGTCAGTACTGAGGGAGTGCCACACTGTCAGAGGGTCAGTACTGAGGGAGTGCCGCACTGTCAGAGGGTCAGTACTGAGGGAGTGCCGCACTGTCAGAGGGTCAGTACTGAGGGAGTGCTGCACTGTCAGAGAGTCAGTACTGAGGGAGTGCTGCACTGTCAGAGGGTCAGTACTGAGGGAGTGCCGCACTGTCAGAGGGTCAGTACTGAGGGAGTGCTGCACTGTCAGAGGGTCAGTACTGAGGGAGTGCCGCACTGTCAGAGGGTCAGTACTGAGGTAGTGCCGCACTGTCAGAGGGTCAGTACTGAGGGAGTGCTGCACTGTCAGAGGGTCAGTACTGAGGGAGTGCTGCACTGTCAGAGAGTCAGTACTGAGGGAGTGCTGCACTGTCAGAGGGTCAGTACTGAGGGAGTGCTGCACTGTCAGAGAGTCAGTACTGAGGGAGTGCTGCACTGTCAGAGGGTCAGTACTGAGGGAGTGCTGCACTGTCAGAGGGTCAGTACTGAGGGAGTGCTGCACTGTCAGAGGGTCAGTACTGAGGGAGCGCTGCACTGTCAGAGGGTCAGTACTGAGGGAGTGCTGCACTGTCAGAGGGTCAGTACTGAGGGAGTGCTGCACTGTCAGAGGGTCAGTACTGAGGGAGTGCTGCACTGTCAGAGAGTCAGTACTGAGGGAGTGCCGCACTGTCAGAGGGCCAGTACTGAGGGTGTGCCGCACTGTCAGAGGGTCAGTACTGAGGGAGTGCCGCACTGTCAGAGGGTCAGTACTGAGGGAGTGCTGCACTGTCAGAGGGTCAGTACTGAGGGAGTGCTGCACTGTCAGAGAGTCAGTACTGAGGGAGTGCTGCACTGTCAGAGGGTCAGTACTGAGGGAGTGCCGCACTGTCAGAGGGTCAGTACTGAGGGAGTGCTGCCGAGCATGGGGAGGGTTGGTCCAGCCAAATGTGTGGGGGTGGGGGGAGTTCCTGAGTGTTGACGATGGGCTGGTCCCACCAAGTAGTGGGAATGGCGCCTCCTGCTGAGTGGTTGAGGGTTGGGTCCAGGCATGGGGTCCAACTGAATGGGAGAGGTTGGGGCGCGCACAGCCAGGGATGTGCGGGAGGGTGGCCCCGCTGGGTGTGGGGGCGGCCCCGCTGGGTGTGGGGGGTGGGGGGGGGGGGGGGGGGGGGGGAGGGCGGTCCCGCGGGGTGTTCGGTGTGGGCGGGGTGAAACCTCTGGAGGTGTACGAGGTTGTGTTCGATGGCGTACTGCCCCCCCCCCCCCCCCCCCCCCCCCTGCTGTCAGCTCTCCCCATGTGATCCAGCTTTGGGGGTGGAGCCTGTCTCTTCTCTATTCCCTAAACCCCTTTCCGTGTTGGAATGCTGCCTGGTGTGTTAGTCGGGTAGGGTTGGGGTGCTCAACCTGACCTAGGATATGTTCTGTTTTGTACAGGCACCACTGTAATTCCCACAAACAAAGTCTTAAATTCTCGCTTAATAGGGCCTCATATTATGAGATCTCTATTGACGATGGACCCTGGGAGAAACACAAGAACTCCGGCCTCAACATGTGCACTGGGACTGGATCCAGGGCTTGGTAAGATTATGTTGCTGTGTGATCGTTGAGAGACTCAAACATGATTCATCAGCCCCGGAGTGAAGAAATTCCTCCTCATTCTCAGACTGTGTCCCCGGTATAGACCCCACCCCCACCCGAGCCAGGATAAATATCCTTCCGGCATCTACATGTCGAGCTGGTAAGAATTTACTCTCGTTCTTCCAAACTCCAGAGAATAAAGTAAGAAGTCTTACACCAGGTTAAAGTCCAACAGGTTTGTTTCAAATCACTAGCTTTCGGAGCACTGCTCTTTCCACGCACATCTCCCTTAAAATTTTCCCCTCATCTTGAACTCGTGACCCCTAGTAATTGAGTCCCCCACTCTTGGAAAAAGCTTGTTGCTATCCACCCTGTCTACACCTCTCATGATTTTGTAGCCCTCAATGAGGTCCCCCTCAACCTCCGTCTTTCTAATGAAAATAATCCTAATCTACTCAACCTTTCTTCATAGCTAGCACCCTCCATACCAGGCAACATCCTGGTGAACCTCCTCTGCACCCTCTCTAAAGCATCCACATCCTTCTGGTAATGTGGCGACCAGAACTGTACGCAGTATTCCAAATGTGGCCTAACCAAAGTCCTATACAACTGTAACATGACCTGCCGACTCTTGTACTCAATACCCCGTCCGATGAAGGCAAGCATGCTGAATGCCTTCTTGACCACTCTATCGACCTGCGTTGCCACCTTCAGGGTACAATGGACCTGAACTCCCAGATCTCTCTGTACATCAATTTTCCCCAGGACTCTTCCATTGACCGTATAATTCGCTCTTGAATTAGATCTTCCAAAATGCATCACCTCACATTTGCCTGGATTGAACTCCATCTGCCATTTCTCCGCCCAACTCTCCAATCTATCTATATTCTGCTGTATTCTCTGACAGTCCCCTTCACTATCTGCAACTCCACCAATCTTTGTGTCATCTGCAAACTTGCTAATCAGACCACCTATACCTTTCGTCCAGATCATTTATGTATATCACAAACAACAGTGGTCCGAGCACGGATCCCTGTGGAACACCACTAGTCACCTTTCTCCATTTTGAGACACTCCCTTCCACCACTACTCCGTCTCCTGTTGCCCAGCCAGTTCTTTATCCATCTCGCTAGTACACCCTGAATCCCATTCGACTTCACTTTTTCCATCAACCTGCTATGGGGAACAATTGCTAGCTTTCGGAGCGTAGCTCCTTCCTCGGGTTAGTAAGGGAGGAGCTGCACTCTGAAAGCTAATAATAATAATAATCTTTTATTGTCACAAGTATGAAGTTACTGTGAAAAGCCCCTAGTCGCCACATTCCGGTGCCTGTTCAGGGAGGCCGGTGCGGGAATTGAACCGCGCTGCTGGCCTTGTTCTGCATCACAAACCAGCTGTGATTCTAAACAAACCTGTTGGACTTTAACCTGATGTAAGACTTCTTACTGTGCCCACCCCAGTCCAACGCCGGCATCGCCACAACGTGAAAATCTAATGGATTGAGGAAACCGGATATGACAGAGCCTGACATCAGAAGTAGATAACTTGCGATAACTGGGGAGTCAGCAAAGGGAACCCGTGTTTAACAAACCTGTTACATTTTTTGAAGCTGTAACTAGCAGAATAGATCAGGAGGAGCCAGTGGATGGGGTATACTTTGATTTTCCAAAGGTTTGATAAGATTATGTTTCTCACTAGTTTTCCCTTTCTGAATCTTTCTCTTGCCCTTCTTTGCAGAATACTAAAATTCTCAGAATTACCATATTTTAGCAACTTACACTTCTTCCTTTGATCAAATACAATCCTTGATTGGGAGGCCCCCAATTCGCTCGGTCACCTGGAATGTCAGAGGGTTGAATGGCCCAGTGAAAAGGTCGAGGGTATTTGCTCACCTTAAAGTAGCTGGAATTAAAAGTCTAATGATGACCATCGATTGATGTATAAAGAAACCCCATCCGGTTCACTGATGTCCTTTAGGGAAGGAAATCTGCCGTCCTCACCCAGCCTGGCCTACATGTGACTGCACACCCACAGCAATGTGGGTGACTCTGAAATGGCCGAGCGAGACACTCAGTTGTGTTCATCCGCTGCAAAAACACAAAAAGGAATGAAACCGGCCGGACCACCCGGCATCGACCCAGCACCGGAAACGATAAACCCAGCCCTGCCGACCCTGCAAAGTCCTCCTCACTGACATCTGGGGGCCTGTGCCAAGGTTGGGAGAGTTTCTCACAGACTGGTCAGTAACAGCCTGACAGACACTCACAGAATCACACCTTACAGACACTGTCCCAGACACCCCCATCCCCATTCCTGGGTGTGTCCTGTCTCACCGGCGGGACAGACCCAGCAGAGGGGCCGGCACAGTGGGATACAGTCGGGAGGGAGTTACCCTGGGAGTCCTCAACATCAACTCTGGACCCCATGAAGTCTCAGAGCTTCAGGTTAAACACGGGCAAGAAAACCTCCTGCTGATAACAACGTACCGGCCACCAACAGTTGATGAATCAGTTACTCCCCCGTGTTGAACACCACTTGAGGAAGCACTGAGGGTGACGAGGGCGCAGAATATGCTCTGGGTGGGGGGACTTCAATGTCCATCAACAAGAGTGGCTCGGTAGTACCACCACAGACCGAGCTGGCCGGGTCCTAAAGGACAGAGCTGCTAGACTGGGACTGCAGCAGGTGGTGAGGGAACCAACAAGAGGGAAACACACACTTGACCTCATCCCCCCCAATCTACCTGCTGCAGATGTATCTGTCCCTGACCGTATCGGGAGCAGTGACCACCGCACAGTCCTTGTGGAGACAAAGTCCCGTCTTCACATTGGAGAGCGAAATCGAGGAAATCCCCCGAGATGTTTAATAAATACATAAAGAGGCAGAGGACAACTGAGGAAGGAGAGTAAGTCTGATTCCTGTCCTGGCCCCCAGGTTTTTGTAAAGATCTAGTGAGGGGCGGTGGCGCAGTAGATAGCATTGCTGCCTCACGGCGCCAAGGACCCGGGTTCGATCCAGCCTCTGGGTCACTGTCCGTGTGGAGTTTGCACATTCTCCCTGTGTCTGCGTGGGTCTCACCCCCACAACACAAAGTTGTGCAGGGCAGGTGGATTGGCCGCGCTAAATTGCCCCTTGATTGGGGAAAAAAAGATCTGATAAGACCACAATAAGGCTTCGTTTAAAATAGGCAATGTTTGAGATTCAAGACATTTGCCAAGTCCCAAAATTCAACAGTTTTGAATAAACAAAAATAAACTTTACCAAACGAGGTCAGAGAGATAAAACAAGGATGGTAAATACGAGTGGATGTGGATGTACAGTCGAACTGTATTTGAACATATCACACTGCACAGTGAATAGTAAATTGCAGATGTGACCAGTTCAGAGTCCAAGGCTGTGCCAGCAACCCAACCAGACAGTAAACACTGGGCTAACTAATCTCGTTCAAATCCCTTGCCAGAGATTCTAGTCTTCACCTTTTAAGATGTAGCCTTGTAATTCTCCCCAAGTATCAGTCCAACTCTTGGCAGCATTATTGAGGCCCACCTCCCACCTCAGACTTTCCGCCTTGTCTCTTAAGAGAGTTTTTTTGTACTTTCTCAGGATGTGGGAGTCACTGGCAAGGCAAACATTTTTTATTGCCCACCCCTAATTGTCCGTGAGGAGGTGGTGGTGAGCTGCAGGTACACCCACTGTGCTGTTAGGGAGGGAGTTCCAGGCTGTTGCCCCAGCGACAGTGAAGGAACGGTGATATATTTCCCAGTCAGGGTGGTGAGTGACTTGGAGGGGAGCCTCCAGGTGGCGGGGTTCCCAGGTATCTGCTGCTCTTGTCTTTCTAGATGGGAGTGGCCGTGGGTTTGGAAGGTGCTGTCTGAGGAACCTGGGTGAGTTACTGCAGTGCATCTTGTAGATGGTGTACACGGCTGCCACTGTGCGTTGGTGGTGGAGCGAGTGTGTTTTATGTAGCTGGTCCAGTTCAGTTTCTGATCTATGGTAACCCCCAGGATGTGAATTGTGGGGGATTCAGCGATGGTAATGCCATTGAATGTCAAGGGGCGGTGGTTAGATCCTCTCCTCTCGGAGATGGTCATTGCCTGGCACTTGTGTTGCGCGAATGTAACTTGCCACTTGCCAGCCCGAGCCTGGATATTGTCCGGGTCTTGCTGCATTTGGACAGGGACTGCTTCAGTGTCTGAGGAGTTGCGAATGGTGCTGAACATTGTGCAGTCATCGCAAACATCCCCACTTCTGACCTTATGATGGAAAGAAGATCATTGGTGAAGCAGCTGAAGATGGTTGGGCCGAGGACAATTGCAGCAACACCCTCGAATCCTCTTGCAATGACGACCAACATACCATTAGCCTTCTTTACCGCCTGCTGCACCTGCATGCTTACCTTCAGCGACTGGTGCGCAAGGACACCCAGGTCCCGCTGCACACTCCCCTCTCCCAATTTACAACCATTCAGGTAGTAATCTGCCTTCCTGTTTTTGCTTCCAAAATGAATAACCTCACACTTATCCAAATTATACTGCATCTGCCATTGGTTTGCCCACTTGCCCAACCTATCGAGATCTTGCTGTAGGATCCCTGCATCCTCGTCACAGTTCACCCTCCCACCTAATTTGGTATCGTCTGCAAACTTTGAGATGTTAAATTTTGTTCCCGCATCCAAATCATTAATATATATTGTGAATAGCTGGGGTCCCAGCACCGATCCCTGTGGTACCCCCCTGGTTACTGCCTGCCAATTTGAGAAGGACCCATTAATCCCTACTCTTTGTTTCCTCTCTGCCAACCAGTTTTCTCTCCACCTCAATACATTTCCCCCAACCCCATGCACTTTAATTTTGCACAATTAATCTCTTTTGCGGGACTTTGTCAAACACCTTCTGAAAGTCCAAATATACCACATCGACTGGCTCCCCCTTGTCGACTGTACTGGTTACATAGAACATAGAACGATACAGCGCAGTACAGGCCCTTCGGCCCACGATGTTGCACCGACATGGGAAGTCAAAAAACAAAAGCCATCTAACCTACACTATGCCATTATCATCCATATGCTTATCCAATAAACTTTTAAATGCCCTCAATGTTGGTGAGTTCACTACTGTTGCAGGTAGGGCATTCCACGACCTCACCACTCTTTGCGTAAAGAACCTACCTCTGACCTCTGTCCTATATCTATTACCCCTCAGTTTAAAGCCATGTCCCCTCGTGCCAGCCATTTCCATCCGCAGGAGAAGGCTCTCACTGTCCACCCTATCTAACCCCCTGATAATTTTGTATGCCTCTATTAAGTCTCCTCTTAACCTTCTTCTCTCTAACGAAAACAACCTCAAGTCCATCAGCCTTTCCTCATAAGATTTTCCCTCCATACCATGCAACATCCTGGTAAATCTCCTCTGCACCCGCTCCAAAGCTTCCACGTCCTTCCTATAATGAGGTGACCAGAACTGTACGAAATACTCCAAATGCGGCCGTACCAGAGTTTTGTACAGCTGCAACATGACCTCATGACTCCGGAACTCAATCCCTCTACCAATAAAGGCCAACACTCCATAGGCCTTCTTCACAACCCTATCAACCTGGGTGGCAACTTTCAGGGATCTATGTACATGGACACCGAGATCCCTCTGCTCATCCACACTTCAAAGAACTTTACCATTAGCCAAATATTCCGCATTCCTGTTATTCCTTCCAAAGTGAGTCACCTCACACTTCTCTACATTAAACTCCATTTGCCACCTCTCAGCCCAGCTCTGCAGCTCATCTATGTCCCTCTGTAACCTGCAACATCCTTCCGCACTGTCGACAACACCACCGACTTTAGTGTCGTCTGCAAATTTACTCACCCACCCTTCTGCGCCCTCCTCTAGGTCATTTATAAAAATGACAAACAGCAACGGCCCCAGAACAGATCCTTGTGGTATGCCACTCGTAACTGAACTCCATTCTGAACATTTCCCATCAACCACCACCCTCTGTCTTCTTTCAGCTAGCCAATTTCTGATCCACATCCCTCAATCCCCAGCCTCCGTATTTTCTGCAATAGCCTACCGTGGGGAACCTTATCAAACGCTTTACTGAAATCCATATACACCACATCAACTGCTCTACCCTCGTCTACCTGTTCAGTCACCTTCTCAAAGAACTCTATAAGGTTTGTGAGGCATGACCTACCCTTCACAAAGCCATGCTGACTATCCCTAATCATATTATTCCTAGCTAGATGATTATAAATCTTGTCTCTTATAATCCCCTCCAAGACTTTACCCACTACAGACGTGAGGCTCACCGGTCTATAGTTGCCGGGGTTGTCTCTGCTCCCCTTTTTGAACAAAGGGACCACATTTGCTATCCTCCAGTCCTCTGGCACTATTCCTGTAGCCAATGATGACATAAAAATCAAAGCCAAAGGCTCAGCAATCTCTTCCCTGGCTTCCCAGAGAATCCTAGGATAAATCCCATCAGGCCCCGGGGACTTATCTATTTTCAGCCTGTCCAGAATTGCCAACACCTCTTCCCTACGTACCTCAATGCCATCTATTCTATTAGCCTGGGGCTCAGCATTCTCCTCCACAACATTCTCTTTTTCCTGAGTGAATACTGACAAAAAATATTCATTTAGTATCTCGCCTATCTCTTCAGACTCCACACACAATTTCCCATCCCTGTCCTTGACTGGCCCTACTCTTACCCTAGTCATTCTTTTATTCCTGACATACCCATAGAAAGCTTTTGGGTTTTCCTTGATCCTACCTGCCAAATACTTCTCATGTCCCCTCCTTGCTCGTCTTAGCTCTCTCTTTAGATCCTTCCTTGCTACCTTGTAACTATCCATCGCCCCAACTGAAACTTCACACCTCATCTTCACATAGGCCTCCTTCTTCCTCTTAACAAGAGATTCCACTTCTTTGGTAAACCACGGTTCCCTCGCTCGACGCCTTCCTCCCTGCCTGACCGGTACGTACTTATCAAGAACACGCAGTAGCTGTTCCTTGAACAAGCTCCACATATCCAGTGTGCCCAACCCTTGCAGCCTACTTCTCCAACCTATCCCCCCCCCCCCCAAGTCATGTCTAATGGCATCATAATTGCCCTTCCCCCAGCTATAACTCTTGCCCTGCGGGGTATACTTATCCCTTTCCATCACTAACGTAAACGTCACCGAATTGTGGGTCACTGTCCCCAAAGTGCTTACCTACCTCCAAATCTAACACCTGGCCTGGTTCATTACCCAAAACCAAATCCAATGTGGCCTCTCCTCTTGTTGGCCTGTCAACATATTGTGTCAGGAAACCTTCCTGCACACATTGTACAAAAAACGACCCATCTAATGTACTCGAACTATATCTTTTCCAGTCAATATTTGGAAAGTTAAAGTCTCCCATAATAACTACCCTGTTACTTTCGCTCTTATCCAGGATCATCTTCGCCATCCTTTCCTCTATATCCCTAGAACTATTTGGAGGCCTATAGAAGACTCCCAACAGGGTGACCTCTCCTTTCCTGTTTCTCACCTCAGCCCATACTACCTCGGAAGAAGAGTCCCCATCTAGCATCCTCTCCACCACCGTAATACTGTTTTTGACTAGCAGCGCCACACCTCCCCCTCTTTTGCCTCCTTCTCTAAGCTTACTAAAGCACCTAAACCCCGGAACCTGCAACAACCACTCCTGTCCCTGCTCTATCCATGTCTCCGAAATGGCCACAACATCGAAGTCCCAGGTACCAACCCATGCTGCCAGTTCCCCTACCTTATTTCGTATACTCCTGGCATTGAAGTAGACACACTTCAAACCACCTACCTGAACACTGGCCCCATCCTGCGACGTTAAATCTGTGCTCCTGACCTCTATACTCTCAATCTCTCGTACCCTAAAACTACAATCCAGGTTCCCATGCCCCTGCTGCATTAGTTTAAACCCCCCCAAAGAGCACTAGCAAATCTCGCCCCCAGGATATTTGTGCCCCTCAGGTTCAGTAGACCATCCTGTCTGTCGAGGTCCCACCTTCCCCAGAAAGAGCCCCAGTCATCCAGAAATCTGAATCCCTCCCGCCTGCACCATCCCTGTAGCCACGTGTTTAAATGCTCTCTCTCCCTATTCCTCATCTCCTTATCACGTGGCACGGGCAACAACCCAGAGATAACAACTCTGTTTGTTCTCGTTCTGAGCTTCCATCCTAGCTCCCTGAAAGCCTGCCTGACATCCTTGTCCCCTTTCCTACCTATGTCGTTAGTGCCAATGTGGACCACGACTTGGGGCTGCTCCCCCTCCCCCTTAAGGACCCAGAAAACACGATCCGAGACATCACGTACCCTTGCACCTGGGAGGCAACATACCAAACGTGAGTCTCTCTCGCTCCCACAAAATCTCCTATCTGTGCCCTTGACTATCAAGTCCCCAATTACTAATGCTCTGCTCCTCTCCCCCCTTCCCTTCTGAGCAACAGGGACAGACTCCGTGCCAGAGGCCCGTACCCCATGGCTTACCCCTGGTAAGTCCCCCCCCCCCACAAGTATCCAAAGCGGTATACTTGTTACTCAGGGGAACGACTGCAGGGGATCCCTGCACTGACTGCTTCTTCCCAGTCCCTCTTACAGTTACCCGTCTATCTCCAATCTTTGGTGTAACTAATTCCCTGAAGCTGCTATCTATGACCCACTCTGCCTCCCGAATGATCCGAAGTTCTTCCAACTCCAGCTCCAGTTCCCTAACTCGGTCTTGGAGGAGCTGGAGATGGCTGCACTTCCTGCAGGTAAAATCAGCAGGGACACTAACGGCATCCCTCACCTCAAACATCCTGCAGGAGTAACATTGCACTCCCTTCCCTGCCATCCCTCTAACCTCCAACCAAGATCTGGTTAATAAATAAATAAATAAAATATATAGGGATGGTGCAGGCGGGAGGGATTCAGATTTCTGGATAACTGGGGCTCTTTCTGGGGAAGGTGGGACCTCTACAGACAGGATGGTCTACATCTGAACCTGAGGGGCACAAATATCCTGGGGGGGAGATTTGTTAGTGCTCTTTGGGGGGGTTTAAACTAATGCAGCAGGGGCATGGGAACCTGGATTGTAGTTTTAGGGTAAGGGAGAATGAGAGTATAGAGGTCAGGAGCACAGATTTGACGTCGCAGGAGGGGGCCAGTGTTCAGGTAGGTGGTTTGAAGTGTGTCTACTTCAATGCCAGGAGTATACGAAACAAGGTAGGGGAACTGGCAGCATGGGTTGGTACCTGGGACTTCGATGTTGTGGCCATTTTGGAGACATGGATAGAGCAGGGACAGGAATGGATGTTGCAGGTTCCGGGGTTTAGGTGTTTTAGTAAGCTCAGAGAAGGAGGCAAAAGAGGGGGAGGTGTGGCGCTGCTAGTCAAGAGCAGTATTACGGTGGCGGAGAGGATGCTAGATGGGGACTCTTCTTCCGAGGTAGTATGGACTGAAGTTAGAAACAGGAAAGGAGAGGTCACCCTGTTGGGAGTTTTTTATAGGCCTCCTAATAGTTCTAGGGATGTAGAGGAAAGGATGGCGAAGATGATTCTGGATAAGAGCGAAAGTAACAGGGTAGTTATTATGGGAGACTTTAACTTTCCAAATATTGACTGGAAAAGATATAGTTTGAGTACAATAGATGGGTCGTTTTTTGTACAGTGTGTGCAGGAGGGTTTCCTGAAACAATATGTTGACAGGCCAACAAGAGGCGAGGCCACGTTGGATTTGGTTTTGGGTAATGAACCAGGCCAGGTGTTGGATTTGGAGGTAGGAGAGCACTTTGGGGACAGTGACCACAATTCGGTGACGTTTACGTTAGTGATGGAAAGGGATAAGTATATACCGCAGGGCAAGAGTTATAGCTGGGGGAAGGGCAATTATGATGCCATTAGACGTGACTTGGGGGGGATAAGGTGGAGAAGTAGGCTGCAAGTGTTGGGCACACTGGATAAGTGGGGCTTGTTCAAGGATCAGCTACTGCGTGTTCTTGATAAGTATGTACCGGTCAGGCAGGGAGGAAGGCGTCGAGCGAGGGAACCGTGGTTTACCAAGGAAGTGGAATCTCTTGTTAAGAGGAAGAAGGAGGCCTATGTGAAGATGAGGTGTGAAGTTTCAGTGGTGGCGATGGATAGTTACAAGGTAGCGAGGAAGGATCTAAAGAGAGAGCTAAGACGAGCAAGGAGGGGGCATGAGAAGTATTTGGCAGGAAGGATCAAGGAAAACCCAAAAGCTTTCTATAGGTATGTCAGGAATAAGCGAATGACTAGGGAAAGAGTAGGACCAGTCAAGGACAGGGATGGGAAATTGTGTGTGGAGTCTGAAGAGATAGGCGAGATACTAAATGAATATTTTTCGTCAGTATTCACTCAGGAAAAAGATAATGTTGTGGAGGAGAATGCTGAGCCCCAGGCTAATAGAATAGATGGCATTGAGGTACGTAGGGAAGAGGTGTTGGCAGTTCTAGACAGGCTTAAAATAGATAAGTCCCCGGGACCTGATGGGATTTATCCTAGGATTCTCTGGGAGGGCAGGGAAGAGATTGCTGGACCTTTGGCTTTGATTTTTATGTCATCATTGGCTACAGGAATAGTGCCAGAGGACTGGAGGACAGCAAATG
Source organism: Scyliorhinus torazame (assembly GCF_047496885.1). Lineage (NCBI taxonomy): Eukaryota > Metazoa > Chordata > Chondrichthyes > Carcharhiniformes > Scyliorhinidae > Scyliorhinus > Scyliorhinus torazame. Next base: position 2,921,157 of record NC_092715.1, on the reverse strand, counting down.
TGGTCCCTTTGTTCAAAAAGGGGAGCAGAGACAACCAAGGCAACTATAGACCGGTGAGCCTCACGTCTGTAGTGGGTAAAGTCTTGGAGGGGATTATAAGAGACAAGATTTATAATCATCTAGATAGGAATAATATGATCAGGGATAGTCAGCATGGCTTTGTGAAGGGTAGGTCATGCCTCACAAACCTTATTGAGTTCTTTGAGAAGGTGACTGAACAGGTAGACGAGGGTAGAGCTGTTGATGTGGTGTATATGGATTTCAGCAAAGCGTTTGATAAGGTTCCCCACGGTAGGCTATTGCAAAAAATACGGAGGCTGGGGATTGAGGGTGATTTAGAGATGTGGATCAGAAATTGGCTAGCTGAAAGAAGACAGAGGGTGGTGGTTGATGGGAAATGTTCAGAATGGAGTACAGTCACAAGTGGAGTACCACAAGGATCTGTTCTGGGGCCGTTGCTGTTTGTCATTTTTATCAATGACCTAGAGGAAGGCGCAGAAGGGTGGGTGAGTAAATTTGCAGACGATACTAAAGTCGGTGGTGTTGTCGATAGTGTGGAAGGATGTAGCAGGTTACAGAGGGATATAGATAAGCTGCAGAGCTGGGCTGAGAGGTGGCAAATGGAGTTTAATGTAGAGAAGTGTGAGGTGATTCACTTTGGAAGGAATAACAGGAATGCGGAATATTTGGCTAATGGTAAAGTTCTTGAAAGTGTGGATGAGCAGAGGGATCTAGGTGTCCATGTACATAGATCCCTGAAAGTTGCCACCCAGGTTGATAGGGTTGTGAAGAAGGCCTATGGAGTGTTGGCCTTTATTGGTAGAGGGATTGAGTTCCGGAGTCGGGAGGTCATGTTGCAGCTGTACAGAACTCTGGTACGGCCGCATTTGGAGTATTGCGTCTGGTTCTGGTCACCGCATTATAGGAAGGACGTGGAGGCTTTGGAGCTGGTGCAGAGGAGATTTACCAGGATGTTGCCTGGTATGGAGGGAAAATCTTATGAGGAAAGGCTGACGGACTTGAGGTTGATTTCGTTGGAGAGAAGAAGGTTAAGAGGAGACTTAATAGAGGCATACAAAATGATCAGGGGGTTGGATAGGGTGGACAGTGAGAGCCGTCTCCCGCGGATGGAAATGGCTGGCACGAGGGGACATAACTTTGAACTGAGGGGTAATAGATATAGGTCAGAGGTAGGTTCTTTACGCAAAGAGTAGTGAGGTCGTGGAATGCCCTACCTGCTACAGTAGTGAACTCGCCAACATTGAGGGCATTTAAAAGTTTATTGGATAAACATATGGATGATAATGGTATAGTGTAGGTTAGATGGCTTTTGTTTTGGTGCAACATCGTGGGCCGAAGGGCCTGTACTGTGCTGTATCGTTCTATGTTCTAATAATATTATATGGCACTTGCCTCACACCAATGGGCCTTATTATTAGGTTAGAGGAGGAGGGCGGGTGGGAGACACTACACGTGTAGTGTCTCGGGTTTCCTCTCCACCAGAATTTATTGGGTGGGGGGGGCCTTCCCAGAAGTCCGCGGGTCGAACTTCCGGTTCCCGCCTTATATACATTAAAAAAAATAAAACAGAAAAGAAGAACAGAAACGGGACCAGGTAATTGTTTTTAAAGCAAAAACTTACCTCCGAGAAGGCCCCTGCGCACCGCTCCCGCCGAAATTCTTCAAAGAATTCCAACAGATTTGTCGAGCATGATTTTCCCTTCATAAATCCACGCTGACTCTGACTGATCCTGCCACTGCTTTCGAAATGTTCCGCTTTAAAGTCCTTGATAATGGATTCAAGCATTTTCCCCACTACCGATGTTAGGCTTACTGGTCTATAATTCCCTGCTTTCTCTCTACCTCCCTTTTTGAATATCGGAGTGACGTGAGCTACCCTCCAATCTGCAGGGACAGTTCCAGAGTCTATAGAATCCCGGAAGATGACCACCAACGCATCCACTATTTCCTTAAGCTCTCTGGGATGCAGATTCTCAGGCCCTGGGGATTTATCCGCCTTTAATCCCATCAATTTTCCCAGCACCATTTCTCTACTAATGTTGATCTCTCTCAGTTCTTCCCTCTCATTAAACCTTTCATTTTCCAGCATTTCTGGGATCTGATTTGTGTCCTCTTTTGTGAAGACAGAACCAAAGTATGTATTCAATTGCTCAGCCATTTCTCTGTCCCTTATTATGCATTCCCCTGTTTCTGTCTGCAGTGGGTCTACATTTCTCTTTACCAATCTCTTTCTCTTCACATATCTGTAGAAACTCTTAGTGTCAGTCTTTATGTTCCCTGCAAGCTTCCTTTCGTACTGTACCTTCCCCTTCTTAATCAATCCCTTCGTCCTTCTTTGCTGAATTCTAAACTGCTCCCAATCCTCAGACCTATTATTTTTCTTGGCCAATCTATATGCTCCTTCCTTGGATCGGATACTATTTCTAATTTCCTTTGTAAACCACGGATTGGCCCTCTTACCCCCTTTGCTTTTGTGCCAGACAGGAATGAACAGTTGCTGTAGTTCCCCCACGCGTTCCTTAAATGTTTGCCATTGTCTATCCACTGTCATCCCTTTAAGTAACTCTCCCCAATCTATCAAGGCCAACTCACACCTCATAGCCTCATAATTCCCTGTATTAAGATTCAGCACCCGAGTCTCCGAATCAGCTACTTCACTCTCCACCTTGATAAAAAATTCTATCATGTTATGGTCGCTCATCCCCAAGGGGTCTCGTACAGCTAGATTGGCAATGATTCCCTTCCCATTGCACAGTACCCAGTCTAAGATGGCCTGCTCTCCAGTTGGTTCCTCCACATATTGGTCAAGAAAACCATCCCGTATACACTCCAGGAATTCCTCCTCTACGGCATTGTGGCTAATTTGATTTGCCCAATCTGTGAAGATTAAAATCACCCATGATCACCGATATTCCCTTGTTACATGCATCTCTAATTTCTTGTTTAATGCCATTCCCAACCTCACCACTGCAGTTTGGGGGTCTGTATATGACACCCACTAATGTCCCTTGATATTTCCCAACTCTCCCCATACAGATTCCACATTGTCAGAGCTAATAGCCTTTCTCACTATTGTGTTAATTTCCTCTGTAACCAGCAGTGCCACGTCACCACCTTTTCCTTTATGCCCATCCTTCCTAAATATGGAGAACCCTGGGACATTCCCATCCCTGGTCCCCCTGCAGCCATGTCTCCGTAATCCCAATTATATCATATCCATTTATATCTCTGCGCGATTAGTTCACCCACTTTATTGCGAATGCTCCATGCATTAAGGCACAGAGCCTTTAAGTTTGTCTTTTTCACAATGTTTGTCTTGCTCCCAATATTTTTCTCCACTGCCCTGTTTGAATTTTCCCCTTGGTTTCTCCACCTGTCACTTTTCTTATTCACTTTTCTACCTTTTGCTTTTGTCCTTGCTCCCTCTGTCTCTGACTCCTTGCGTAGGTTCCCACCCCCCTGGCATATTAGTTTAAACCCTCCCCACCTGCTCTCGCAAATAGACATCAGTTCTAGTTCTGCCCAGGTGTAACCTGCCCAGTTTGTACAGGTCCCACCTCCCCCAGAACCGGTCCCAATGCCCCAGGAATCTGAAACCCTCCCCCTGACACCATCCCTTCAGCCACGTATCCATCCGATATATCCTGTCATTTCCACTCTGACTAGCACGTGGCACCGGCAGTAATCCTGAGATCACTACCTTCGAGGTCCGATTTCTTAACTTCCTTCCGAGCTCCCTGTATTCTGCTTTTAGGACCTCATCCCTTTTTTTACCGATGTCGTTTGTACCGATGTGGTATCAGACCACTGGCTGTTCACCCTCCCCCTCCAGAATGTTCTGTACCCGCTCCGAGACATCCATGACCCTAGCATCAGGGAGGCAACATACCATCCTGGAATATCGTTTGCGGCCACAGAAAGGCCTGTCTATTCCCCTTACAATTGAATCCCCGATAACTATTGCACTGTCACACTTATCCCCCCTCCCCTTTGCAGCAGAACCAACCGTGGTGCCACGAGTTTGGCTGTTGCTGTTTTCCCCTGAGAGGCCATTCCCCCCCAAAGCTATCCCAAACGGTATATCTGTTCTGCAGGGGAATGGCCACCGGAGATTCCTGCACTACCTGCCTCTCTCTCTTGCTCTGTCTGGTGGTCACCCATTCCCTCCCTGCCTGCGGAGTCTGAGCCTGTGGTGTGACTGCCTCTCTATACGTGCTGTCCATGACACTCTCTGCCTCACGGATGCTCCACAGTGTCTCCAGCCGCCGCTCCAGCTCTGAAACCCGAGCTTCCAGGAGCTGTAACTGGAGACACTTCCTGCACACACGCTGATCCCGGGGACTGGAACTGTCCCCAGCCTGCCACGTGGAGCAAGAGGAGCAGACCACGCCTTGGAGCTGTCTGCCATGATTTATTCCTTTAAAGGAATGTAGTATTTGATTTGATTTTATTGTCACATGTACCGAAGTACAGTGAAAAGTATTTTTCTGCGGCCGAGGAAACGTACACAGTACGTACATAGTAGCCAAAAAGAATAATCTACAGAGAACATTGAGAAACTGATTAGTTACAGTGCGGAACTAATGACACGTCTTGACCACCTTCACTCACCTTTCAGAACAATGTCTTAATTATCCCCACTCTCTCTGTTTTCCCATTAGACTCTGGATAATGTGCGCTAGACGTCACATGGGTGAAATTATATTGCTGTGCAAACTGTGTCCACTCCCAACTCGCAAAACACGGACCATTGTCAGAGACAACATTACGCGGAATACCATGGCGTGCAAAAATCGATTTAGTTGCCTTCATCAATGATCTGGCAGTCGAATATTTTAACAACATCACCTCTAGAAAGTTGGAGAAATATTCTATGGCTATCAAGTAGTCATGACCCTGGAAATGAAATAGATCCATGCCCACCTTGTCCATGGACTGGTCACAATTTCCATTTGTTGCATGGTTTCTTTGCTGTGCTGGCTGATGCATCTGATAAATTAGAACAGAACATTACAGCGCAGTACAGGCCCTTCGGCCCTCGATGTTGCGCCGACCTGTGAAACCACTCTAAAGCCTGTCTACACTATTCCCTCATCGTCCATATGTCTATCCAATGACCATTTGAATGCCCTTAGTGTTGGCGAGTCCACTACTGTTGCAGGCAGGGCATTCCACGCCCTTACTACTCTCCGAGTAAAGAACCTACCTCTGACATCTGTCCTATATCTATCTCCCCTCAATTTAAAGCTATGTCCCCTCGTGCTAGACATCACCATCCGAGGAAAAAGGCTCTCACCGTCCACCCTATCCAATCCTCTGATCATCTTGTATGCCTCAATTAAGTCACCTCTTAACCTTCTTCTCGCGAACGAAAACAGCCTCCGGTCCCTCAGCCTTTCCTCATAAGATCTTCCCTCCATACCAGGCAACATCCTGGTAAATCTCCTTCTGCACCCTTTCCAATGCTTCCACATCCTTCCTATAATGCGGCGACCAGAATTGCACGCAATACTCCAAATGCGGCCGCACCAGAGTTTTGTACAGCTGCAACATGACCTCATGGCTCCGAAACTCAATCCCTCTACCAATAAAAGCTAACACACCGTACGCCTTCTTAACAACCCTCTCAACCTGGGTGGCAACTTTCAGGGATCTATGTACATGGACACCGAGATCTCTCTGCTCATCCACACTACCAAGAATCTTACCATTAGCCCAGTACTCAGTCTTCCTGTTATTCCTTCCAAAATGAATCACCTCACACTTTTCTGCATTAAACTCCATTTGCCACCTCTCAGCCCAGTGCTGCAGCTTATCTATGTCCCTCTGTAACTTGTAACATCCTTCCGCATTGTCCACAACTCCACTGACTTTAGTGTCATCTGCAAATTTACTCACCCATCCTTCTATGCCCTCCTCCAGGTCATTTATAAAAATGACAAACAGCAGTGGCCCCAAAACAGATCCTTGTGGTACACCACTAGTAACTGGACTCCAGTCTGAACATTTCCCATCAACCACCACTCTTTGTCTTCTTCCAGCTAGCCAATTTCTGATCCAAACTGCTAAATCACCCTGAATCCCATGCTTGAACATATTGGCCGATATCTCTGTTTATTCCCGGCCAATACACCAACTGTCTGGCTCTCCAATCACACTTCCCAATGCCCTGATGATCCTTGTGAATCTGCTGCAGAATCCGTAAATGTAAACTGGCAGGAATCACTACCCTGTCTCCCTTTAGCAGGACACCATCAATTGTAGTCAGATCATCTCCTATATCTCGAAAGTGTGATTTACATCCAGCTGACCATACTCTGAGGTATTGTTCCACCTTCTGGAGTGTCAAGTCCTTTTCAGTTTTGGCTTTTGTGGTCAGAATATCAGTACTGGTAGTAACTCAGAAATTAAATGAGCTTGCGATTCCATTATTCAGACTAACTCAGGTTCTGATGTTTCAGCATCAGTAGATGCCCTGTTTTCTGATGTGTCATCATCAGTGGTAGCTATGGAGAGGTCGTTCACATCACCCAAGTCTTCCCTGGACTCTTCACCTGTGTCATCTGAAGTACCCATTGAGTGAATCCTTTCCATTAGCTGCAATCTTTCACAAGCAACAACACCAATCAATGGAGATTTAGACATAGAATTTCTGATCCTCTACGACCTCAAAAGTCGATGGGTAGGTCTATTTGCCCATTCTTCACGATGAGACAGCATGTAATCTTTGAACTCACAGGTGGGCTGCTTTATCAGAGGCTTTCTTTTTTAAAAAAATATATTTTATTCAAAATGTTTTGGCCAAACAAAACAATACAAAGGTTTTCCTTTTTCGACAATGAAACAGTATAAATAACAGTGGCCATTTTAACAAATAAATAAATAATATGTAAACTAAATGGCAACTGCCATATCAAAAATAATAACTCTCCAAAAATAGAATCGAGCAATCCAGTATACATAACCTGGTACAAATATCTATACACAAACATCCCTGAGGGCCCGCCTGGGCTCTCTTTCCCTCCCCCCCTCCCCCCTGGGTTGCTGCTGCTACCTTCCCATTTCCTTTATCGTTCTGCGAGGTCGTCAATGAACGGTTGCCACCGCCTGGTGAACCCTTGAGCCGAACCCCTTAGTGCAAACTTTATCCGTTCTAGTTTTATAAACCCTGCCATGTCGTTTATCCAGGTCTCCACACCCGGGGGTTTGGCTTCCTTCCACATAAGCAATATCCTTCGCCGGGCTACTAGGGACGCAAAGGCCAAGACATCAGCCTCTCTCGCCTCCTGCACTCCCGGCTCTTCTGCAACCCTGAATATAGCCAACCCCCAGCCTGGCTCGACCCAGACCCCCACCACCTTCGAAAGCACCTTTGCCACCCCTACCCAGAACCCCTGCAGTGCCGGACACGACCAAAACATGTGGGTGTGGTTTGTTGGGCTTCTCGAGCATCTCCCACACCTATCCTCTACCCTGAAAAATTTACTGAGCCTTGCTCCGGTCATATGTGCCCTGTGCAAAACCTTGAATTGTATCAGGCTTAGCCTGGCGCACGAGGACGAAGAGTTTATCCTATGTAGGGCATCTGCCCACAGCCCCTCTTCAATCTCTTCCCCCAGCTCTTCTTCCCATTTTCCCTTCAGCTCATCCACCATGATCTCCCCCTCGTCCCTCATTTCCCTGTATATATCCGACACCCTACCATCCCCCACCCATGTCCCTGAGATCACTCTATCCTGAACCTCCTGCGTCGGGAGCTGCGGGAATTCCCTCACCTGTTGCCTCGCAAAAGCCCTCAGTTGCATGTACCGAAATGCATTCCCTTGGGGCAACCCATATTTTTCCGTCAGCGCTCCCAGACTCGCAAACGTCCCGTCTACGAACAGATCTCTCAGTTGCACAACCCCCGCTCTCTGCCATGCTCCAAATGCCCCATCCATTCTCCCCGGGACAAACCTATGGTTATTTCTTCTCGAGGACCACACCGAGGCTCCCATCCTTCCCCTATGTCGTCTCCACTGCCCCCAAATTTTTAGTGTTGCCACCACCACTGGACTTGTGGTGTATTTCTTCGGTGAGAACGGCAACGGCGCCGTCACCATTGCTTGTAGGCTGGTTCCCTTGCAGGACGCCATCTCCAATCTCTTCCACGCCGCTTCCTCCCCTTCTCCCATCCACTTACACACCATTGAGATATTGGCGGCCCAATAGTACTCACTTAAGCTCGGTAGTGCCAGCCCCCCCCCCCCCCCCCTATCCCTGCTGCGCTGCAAGAACCCCCTCCTCGCTCTCGGGGTCTTCCCGGCCCCCACAAAACTCATGACACTTTTCCCAATTCTCTTGAAAAAAGCCTTCGTGACCATCACCGGAAGGCACTGAAACACAAAGAGGAATCTCGGGAGGACTACCATTTTAACCGCCTGCACCCTACCCACCAGTGACAGGGGCACCATGTCCCATCTCTTAAAATCCTCCTCCATCTGTTCCACCAATCTTGTTAAATTAAGCCGGTGTAAGGTTCCCCAACTCCAGGCTATCTGAATCCCCAAGTACCGGAAATCTCTTGTTACCTTCCTCAGCGGTAAGTCATCTATTCCCCTGCTCTGCTCCCCCAGATGCACCACAAACAACTCACTCTTACCCATATTCAATTTGTACCCCGAAAATTCCCCAAACTCCCTGAGTGTCTGCATTATCTCAGGCATCCCCTCCACTGGGTCCGCAACATACAGCAATAAATCATCTGCATACAAGGATACCCGGTGTTCTTCTCCTCCCCTGAGCACTCCCCTCCACTTCCTGGAGCCCCTCAGTGCTATGGCCAGGGGCTCAATCGCCAATGCAAACAGTAACGGAGACAGGGGACACCCCTGCCTCGTCCCTCTATGAAGACGGAAGTAATCAGACCTCTGTCTGTTCGTGGCCACGCTCGCCACCGGGGCCCTATACAGCAGCTGTACCCATCCAATATACCCTTCTCCAAAACCAAATCTCCTCAGCACCTCCCACAGATAATCCCACTCCACTCTGTCAAATGCTTTCTCGGCGTCCATCGCCACCACTATCTCCGCCTCCCCCTCTGGTGGGGGCATCATCATTACCCCTAGCAACCTCCGTATGTTCGTGTTCAGCTGTCTCCCCTTAACGAACCCAGTTTGATCCTCGTGGACCACCCCCGGGACACAGTCCTCTATCCTCGTCGCCATCACCTTGGCCAGGAGCTTAGCATCTACATTTAAAAGGGAAATGGGCCTGTAGGACCCACACTGCAGCGGGTCTTTTTCCTTCTTCAAAAGGAGCGATATCGTTGCCTCCGACATAGTCGGGGGCAGCTGCCCCCTTTCCCTAGCCTCATTAAAGGTCCTCGTCAAAAGCGGGGCCAGTAAGTCCATATACTTCCTGTAAAATTCCACCGGGAATCCGTCCGGTCCCGGGGCCTTCCCCGCCTGCATGCTCCCAATCCCTTTTACCACCTCCTCCATCTCAATCTGTGCTCCCAGTCCCGCCCTCTCCTGCTCCTCCACCTTGGGGAATTCCAGCTGATCCAAGAAACACATCATTCCCTCCTTCCCTTCCGGGGGCTGAGCCTTATATAACCTCTTATAAAATGCCTTGAACACCCCTGTCACTCTCTCCGCTCCCCGTTCCATCTCTCCCTCCTCATCTTTCACCCCACCTATCTCCCTCGCTGCTCCCCTCTTCCTCAGTTGGTGGGCCAGTAGCCGACTCGCCTTCTCTCCATACTCATACTGTACACCCTGTGCCCTCCTCCACTGTGCCTCTGCCTTACCCGTGGTCAGCAGGTCAAATTCCACATGCAGCCTTTGCCTTTCCCTGTACAGTCCCTCCTTCAGTGCCTCCGCATATTGCCTGTCCACCCTCAAAAGTTCTTTCAGCAATCGCTCCCTTTCTTTACCCTCTTGCTTCCCTTTATGTGCCCTTATGGATATCAGTTCCCCTCTAACCACTGCCTTCAACGCCTCCCAGACCACTCCCACCTGAACCTCTCCGTTGTCATTAAGCTCCAAGTACCTTTCGATACACCCCCTCACCCTTAGACATACTCCCTCATCCGCCAATAAGCCCATATCCATTCTCCAGAGTGGGTGCTGTTCTTTTTCCTCTCCTACCTCCAGGTCTACCCAATGTGGAGCGTGGTCCGAAATGGCTATGGCCGTATATTCCGTCCCTGTCACCTTCGGAATCAGTGCCCTTCCCAAGACAAAAAAGTCTATCCGTGAGTATACTTTGTGGACATGGGAGAAAAATGAGAACTCCTTACTCCTAGGCCTACTAAATCTCCAGGGGTCTACCCCTCCCATCTGCTCCATGAAGTCCTTGAGCAGCCTGGCCGCTGCCGGCCTCCTCCCGGTCCTGGACCTCGACCGGTCCAGCCCTGGATCAAGCACCGTATTGAAGTCTCCCCCCATTACCAACTTTCCAGCCTCCAGGTCTGGGATACGTCCCAACATACGCCTCATAAAATTTGCATCGTCCCAGTTCGGGGCATATACGTTCACCAGAACCACCGCCTCCCCTTGCAATCTGCCACTCACCATCACATATCTACCCCCGCTATCCGCCACTATGGTCTTTGCCTCAAACAGTACCCGTTTCCCCACTAAGATAGCCACCCCCCTGTTCTTCGCATCTAAACCCGAATGAAACACCTGTCCCACCCATCCTTTACGTAGTCTAACCGGGTCTATCAGTTTCAGATGCGTCTCCTGCAACATAACCACATCTGCCTTTAATTTCTTTAGGTGTGCGAGTACCCGTGCCCTTTTAATCGGCCCGTTCAGCCCTCTCACGTTCCACGTGATCAGCCGGGTTGGGGGGCTCTTTACCCCTCCTTGTCGCCAGCCATCCCCTTTTTTAACCCAGCTCCTCACCCGGTTCCCACGTACCCGTGTATCCCCCCGACGGCGCCCTCCCGCCTCGACCACCCCATCCCATAACAGCTTCTCCTTAGCAGCAGCAACCCAGTTAACCCCCCCCCCTCCCCCACTAGATCCCCCTCTAGCGTAGTTGCACCCCCCATGTTGCTCCCAGAAGTCAGCGAACTCTGGCTGACCTCGGCTTCTCCCCGTGACCTCGGCCCCCACTGTGCGAGGCCCCCTCCTTCCTGCGTCCCTGTTCCCGCCATAATTACCATAGCGCGAACAAAGCCTGCGTTTCCCACTCGGCCCCGCCCCTAATGGCCGGCGCCCCCAGTTCCTCATACTCTTCCCCCCCCCCCCCCCCCAACATGGGGAAGAGAGAAAAGTTGCAGGATCGCAAGATTAACAAATTGAAAAATCATCCCCCCCTCCCCCTTTTTTCCCCCTCGCCCCACATAATCACCCCACCACTTTGTCCCAAAAGTTCTTTCTCTCGCCAAACTATTCCAGCTTCTCGTCCACAATGAATGTCCACGCCTCTTCTGCCGTCTCAAAGTAGTGGTGCTTCCCTTGGTGTGTGACCCAAAATCTCGCCGGTTGTAACATTCCAAACTGGATCTTCTTTTTGTGAAGCACCGCCTTAGTCCGATTGAAACTTGCCCTCCTTCTCGCCACCTCCGCACTCCAATCCTGGTATACGCGGATCACCGCGTTCTCCCACCTACAGCTCCGAGTTTTCTTCGCCCACCTGAGGACCGTCTCTCTGTCATTATAGCGGAGAAACCTCACCACTATAGCTCAAGGTATTTCTCCAGCCCTCGGTCTTCGCGCCAAAACGCGATAAGCTCCCTCCACCTCCAAAGGGCCCGTTGGGGCCTCCGATCCCATTAGCGAGTGAAGCATCGTGCTCACATATGTCCCGACGTCCACCCCTTCTGCGCCTTCGGGAAGACCCAGAACCCTTAAATTCTTCCTCCTCGAGTTATTCTCCAGTACTTCCAACCTTTCCACACACCTTTTGTGCTGCGCCTCGTGCGTCTCTGTCTTCACCACCAGGCCCTGTATTTCGTCTTCATTTTCAGCAGCCTTTGCCTTCACAACCCAAAGCTCCTGCTCTTGGGTCTTCTGCTCCTCCTTTAGCCCTTCAATCGCCTGTAATATCGGGGCCAACAGCTCCTTCAACTCCTTTTTCAGCTCTTCCACACAGCGCCGCAGGAACTCTTGTTGGTCCGGGCCCCATAACAAACGGCCACCTTCCGACGCCATCTTGCTTTGAGCTTGCCTTCCTTGCTGCTGCTCCAGAGGATCCTCCGCAATCCGGCCGCTATCCTCTTCCTTATCCATGCGTGTCCGGGGGGATTCCCTTCTGGTTTACCGCACAGTGTTTTTGCCCGTTTAAATTGCCGTTGGGGCTCCTATTAAGAGCCCAAAAGTCCGTTCCACCGGGAGCTGCCGAAACGTGCAACTTAGCTGATCATCGCCGCACCCGGAAGTCTATCAGAGGCTTTCTGATTGCTTCAAATATTGGATCGTGATAATATTTGCATGCGCTCCTGTGTCAATCTTGAATAGGCTCAATTCACCATTTGTTTTAAGAGAGACAGTCCACTCCTTTATTATCTTTCCTTGTTGTCTCAAGTAGGCTTACATTAACACTGCAATGAAGTTACTGTGAAAAGGGTTTGTCTGTTGGTCTTTCTTCCCGATCCAATAAATCAATCTTGGTCATGGCTCCTGTGATGAAGGTATCTGACAGTGCATAAGGCGAGCAATCCTCTCTGTGATTTTGGATTTTTTTCTCAACACTTTGGATCCATCTGCCATCCCGATATTGCTGTTTGAATTTGGTTACTGGAACAGTTGGTTGTAAACGACACTGAGCTGCAAAGTGATTCAGTCGACCACACTTGGAACAATGTTCCCTCTCGCCGGACAATTTTCTTACTGTGGGCGTGTCCACAACATGTGCACATCATCACGCTCGTGACATCACAATCAGAATGCCTGCCGGCCGTTGTGGGCAGTTTTCTTTGCTAGGACAGCATTAATGGCATCAGCCACGTTTATCGATTTTGCGCTCTTTTCCTTAGCCACGAATTCGGCATATTCGCTGGATGCCTGTTCGCTGGCCTTACACATATTTATAGCGTCTTCAATCGACAACACCGATTTTCTGCATTTTTTTCTCGTGCACCCATTCTCCATTTATTCTGAACACAACTTTATCTTGCAGCATATAGTCGGAGCCTGAGGAGAGATTACCAAACTGCGCTCGGAGCCGAAGATCTGTGACTTGAATCTACAAACTCTCCTCTGAACTGCAGCGGTTTGTGAGAGTTTTTTCACAAACAGACATCTCTGTAGCACCATGCTGTATTTACTTTTGTCCTCCTCTGCACTGAGTTCAAACAAATTGTATAACTCCAATGCTTGAGGTCCAGCCAAATTTAGTAGGAGGGATGCCTTGCGTTGGTCTGACGCATTTTCTAGCTCGGAGGCTGAAGTAAAGACTTCAAACTGTTGCTTAAAGAAGGCCCAGTTCTGGCATAGTTTTCTGTGTGTTTTGAAGTGGTCAGGCTTCCTGAGACCTTCCATCTTCTGATCAGTCTTTACTGTAGATTTCTTCCGAGACGTAGCTTCTGGATTGCTTTCTACAATCTCCAATGCTATTCTACACTAATCTAATTACTGTTTCTTTCAAGGAATAGACTTCTGGTACCATGTGGTGTTCTTTGAGTTGCTTATTTAGGATGGATTGCGTAGTGTTCCACAAAGACCACAGTATAGCTTTTACTTAAAGCTATGATTTTATTTACACTACTGGGTTTCGACACTTCGTTTTTTTTAATACAGAATTGATCAAAAACATCTAACTACACTCACCTATTGCTAATCTCACTACTTTTATAAACTAACCTGCCGTTCACTAGCTATCTCCTATATACACTCCTCCCCTAAGGTCTAGCATCACTGCCTTGTATAGTAGTACCTGCAGCTCCCACTAGTGGCTATTCATGATACAACATTAACCCTTACAATGAAATGAAATGAAAATGAAAATCGCTTATTGTCACAAGTAGGCTTCAATGAAGTTACTGTGAAAAGCCCCTAGTCGCCACATTCCGGCACCTGTTCGGGGAGGCTGGTACGGGAATTGAACTGTGCTGCTGGCCTGCCTTGGTCTGCTTTCAAAGCCAGCGATAGTTACGCTGATAGTTATGATAGTACCACCCCCCGAGAGTCACCCTGCCCCCATTCCTGTCAGTGGCTAACTACGAATTCTCAACCATCTTCGAGGTTTGTGTCCATTTTAAAATATAAAACTCTGGTGTTTTTAATGTGCAGTATTTCTGTGTATCATTCCATGTTTTGTTTGCTCCATCACCGGAGCAACATTGTGCCCAACACCACAGTTTAGTGGCCTGTGAACAATTCCCACCAATGTTCGCTGCCCCTTGCTGTTTCTTACCTCTGCCCAAAGTGATTCTACTTCTTGATTCTTTGATCTGAGGCACTCTCTCTACTGAACTGATCTCCTCCCTTATTAACAGCGCCACCCCACCCCCTTTTTCCTTTGCCTATCCTTGCTGAAAACCTTGAATATTCAGTTCCTAATCCTGGTTATCCGGTTAGCACACCACCATAATGGCAGTTAAATCAATCTTTTTGTGAATGCTTGGTGTATTCAGCGAGAGTTTAACGTTATTCTCCATTCGATCCGATTTGATGAGCGCCCTTGCTTTTTCTGTCTTTATTTTTGTTTCCATTTTTTACCAGGCTTGCCTCCCTCGTATCTGTGCTGCCTGGGGGGTGGGGGGGGGGGGCGGGATGGGGGATGGTGGGGGTTAGGATGGGGGGGGTGGGATGCGGGATGGTGGGGGGGGGGCGGGATGGGGGATGGTGGGGGGGGGCGGGATGGGGGATGGTGGGGGGGGTGGGGATGGGGGATGGTGGGGGGGGGGTGGGGGGGGCGGGATGGTGGGGGGGGGGTGGGGGGGCGGGATGGGGGATGGTGGGGGGGGCGGGATGGGGGATGGTGGGGGGGGCGGGATGGGGAATGGTGGGGGGCGGGATGGGGGATGGTGGGGGGGGGGGGATGGGGGATGGTGGTGGGAGGGATGGGGGATGGTGGTGGGGGGGGATGGGGGGTGGGGGTGGGGATGGGCGATTGGGGGGGTTGGGATAGGGGATGAGGGGATTGGGATGGGGGATGTTGGGATATGGGATGGGGGGGTTGGGATAGGGGATGAGGGGGTTGGGATGGGGGATGGTGGGGGGGTGGGATAGGGGGTTGGGATGGGGGATGGTGGTGGGGTGGGATGGGGGATGGTGGGGGGGGGGGGTGGGATGGGGGATGGTGTGGGGGGTGGGGATGGGCGATTGGGGGGGGGTTGGGATAGGGGATGAGGGGGTTGGGATGGGGGATTGGGGGATGGGGGGGGTTGGGGTGGGGGGGGTTGGGATGGGGGATAGGGGTGGGTTAGGATGGGGGGGGTGGGGTTGGGGGTTATTTGGGGGGGTGGGGTTGGGGGATATTTGGGGGGTGGGGTTGGGGGTTATTTGTGGGGGTGGGGTTGGGGATTATTTGGGGAGGTGGGGGTGCTGCGGTTTGTGACTGTTCTTTTCCTCGCAGGTCCTACAACATTAACAAGTTGGCGTCTCAGGAAGTGGAAGATCTTCTGTCTATTGGTGAGTGGAGAAACCCGGTTATAGAGAGAGAATCCCAGTGATTACCGAGATCATTCCGCACATCCTCTCCATGGTGGCTGCCGGTCCCTGTTCTCTCAGGAGCCTGCGCGCACATTCTCTTTCCAGAAGCATTTCCAATTTCAAAGCTATGACTGAACTTTCCTCCACTAACTGGACTCTGCTCTTGTGGATTTTATAAATGACTTGGGTGAGGAAGTGGAAGGGTGGGTTAGTAAGTTTGCCGATGACACAAAGGTTGGGGGAGTTGTAGATAGTGTCGAGGGTTGTTGCAGGTGCCAACAGGACATTGACAGGATGCAGAGCTGGGCTGAGAAGTGGCAGATGGAGTTCAACCGTGATAAATTTGAAGTGATTCATTTTGGAAGGTCGAATTTGAATGCTGAATACAGGGTTAAAGGCAGGATTCTTGGAAGTGTGGAGGAACAGAGGGATCTTGGGGTCCACGTACATAGATCCCTCCAAGTTGCCACCCAGGTTGATAGGGTTGTTAAGAAGGTGTATGTTGTGTTGACTTTCATTAACAGGGGGATTGAGTTTAAGAGCCGCGAGGTGTTGCTGCAGCTTTATAAAACCCTGGTTAGACCGCACTTGGAATATTGTGCGATGAGGGATCCATAACCTGGGGCTGGTTTAGCTCACTGGGCTAAATCGCTGGCTTTGAAAGCTGACCAAGGCAGGCCAGCAGCATGTTTCAATTCCCGTACCAGCCTCCCCGAACAGGCGCCGGAATGTGGCGACTAGGGGCTTTTCAGAGTAACTTCATTGAAGCCGACTTGTGACAATAAGCGATTTTCATTTTTCATTTCATAACCGCGGGTGCGAATTTTAGAATCGAGGTGTTTGTCTGGGAGTCGGTGTAGGTCAGAGTGCACAGGGTGATAGGGGGACGGGACTGGCTGGAAGGTCAGAGGGCACATGGTGATAGGGGGATGGGACTGGCTGGAAGGTCAGAGGGCACACGGTGATAGGGGGATGGGACTGGCTGGAAGGTCAGAGGGCACACGGTGATAGGGGGACGGGACTGGCCTGGAATCTGGCAATAGGCAGCAGAGGTTTGGATGATTGGAGTTGGAGGGTAGATGGGAGAGCCACTGGAGAGTGGTGAAGTCACTGCAGTAGTAATCCTGAGACCCAGAGTAACGCTCTGGGACCCGGGGTCACGCTCTGGGACCCGGGGTCACGCTCTGGGACCCGGGGTCACGCTCTGGGACCCGGGGTCACGCTCTGGGACCCGGGGGTCACGCTCTGGGACCCGGGGTCACGCTCTGGGACCCGGGGTCACGCTCGGGGGGACCCGGGGTCACGCTCGGGGGGACCCGGGGTCACGCTCGGGGGGGCCCGGGGTAACGCTCGGGGGGGCCCGGGGTAACGCTCGGGGGGGGCCCGGGGTAACGCTCGGGGGGGCCCGGGGTAACGCTCGGGGGGGCCCGGGGTAACGCTCGGGGGGGGCCCGGGGTAACGCTCGGGGGGGGCCCGGGGTAACGCTCGGGGGGGCCCGGGGTAACGCTCGGGGGGGCCCGGGGTAACGCTCGGGGGGGGCCCGGGGTAACGCTCGGGGGGGGCCCGGGGTAACGCTCGGGGGGGCCCGGGGTAACGCTCGGGGGGGGCCCGGGGTAACGCTCGGGGGGGCCCGGGGTCACGCTCGGGGGGACCCGGGGTCACGCTCTGGGACCCGGGGTCACGCTCTGGGACCCGGGGTCACGCTCTGGGACCCGGGGTCACGCTCTGGGACCCGGGGTCACGCTCGGGGGAGCCCATGTTCGAATCCCACCACTGCAGGTGGTGAAATTTAATTCAATACAAATTTAGAATTGAAAGTCTAATGATGACTTCTAAACCCATCTGGGTCACTAATGTCCTTTAGGGAAGGAAATCTGCCGTCCTTACCCGGCCTGGCCTACACGTGACTCCAGACCCACAGCAATGTGGGTGACTCTGAAATGGCCGAGCGAACCTCGCGGTTGACTCGGTGGACGGAGTGAATGCTGACCCAGCCAGCGACACTGAATGAAAGAATAGATAAAAGCAGGGCCACTCAGCCGGGCCTGTATTCCTGCTCAGCTAATCTGGGATGTCGGATAAGCAGTTTGAGAATTTCGGGTCAGCGGAGAGAGGTGGTGCTGGGTGTGGTCACTGCGATTCGGGTTAATATCGGCAAGGGGCAGCGTGTAGACGGCAGCGAGGGGGTGAAGGATAGAACTTTGGGGGACTCCAGGGGTAACGGAGCAGGAAGAGACAGTGATTCTCTGACAATGATCGGATAGGTAAGGGGGGGGGAGGGGGGAAGGGGGTGTAACCGGGCGGACGTGTCCGAGCCGGAAGGTGTGATCCAGGGGTCGGAACGGACGGTGTCCTGGGGACGGAGCTGGACGGTGTCCTGGGGACGGAGTTGGACGGTGTCCTGGGGACGGAGCTGGACGGTGTCCTGGGGACGGAGCTGGACGGTGTCCTGGGGACGGAGCTGGACGGTGTCCTGGGGACGGAGCTGGACGGAGTCCTGGGGACGGAGCTGGACGGAGTCCTGGGGACGGAGCTGGACGCTGTCCTGGGGACGGAGCTGGACGGAGTCCTGGGGACGGAGCTGGACGCTGTCCTGGGGACGGAGAGGGCGGAGTCTGGCCACACTGCAGCCTGGATTTCTGAGGGGGAGGGTTTTGTTGTGCGAGGTTATATGTGGGACCCTCCCTGCAGTGACTAACCCGTGTTTCTGTCCGTTAGTTAAACAGAGGAGCCGTGTGGACCTGTCCATCAATCAGGACTTTGTGGAACAAGGTGAGTGAGAGGTGACTGGCAGCTTGGTGGGCATCCCACAAACTGACGTTTCGCTATCTCCCTCAGTCGGGAAAAGAAAGTCTGCATTGATATAGTGCCTTTCACTTCCTCAGGAGCTGCAAAGATTTTAGATAAATTGTTGGAGCAGACGGCCATTTGGCCCATCGCACCTGCTGCAGAATCTGGAGCTGGATTCTCTGTTTGGGAGACTGTTCTCCCGATGGAGATCAATCAGCGGGGTGGGGGTCTGTGATGGGGGGATTCTGGTGGGGTCTCTGTAATGGTGGGGTTCTGTAATGGGGCGGTCTGGTGGGGGGTCTCGGTAATGGGGGGTTCTGGTGGGGTCTCTGTAATGGAGGGATGGGTTCCTGGTGGGGGTAGGGTTAGGATTTGCATTGTGGGAGGTGTCAGGTGTTCCGCTGATTGACTTTGGGGGCAGCGCCCCCCCTTGATGCATCACAGGGTCCCCCTCACCAGGGCAAGCTGGCAAATCCCAGCACCAATCGCTGCCGTGGTGAATGCTGGTGCAGAGGAGCGAAGAATCCCACCGGCTTGGTGAATGTGGTGTCCAGTCATTAATAGAATCCAAATGGATCACTTTGCCCTCGATACCGCCAGCAGCTGTGGGCTGGAGCATCAGAACGGGATACACGTTGGATTCTCCGCCACATCGGGAACTGTCAGCGGACAATCTCACCCCTGATACAATCCTCAATCCCTTTCCCGTCTTATCCCCATAATCCCTGACTCATTAAAACTCGGTCTCTCTCAACCAATGAAGAACTTACTATTGTAATGTGGGAAAGACAGGAGCCAGATTGCAGATTGCAAACTCCCCCAACAGAGAGGCAATGAATGATTCTCTGTATTCAGTGATGTGGGTTGAGGGATAATTATTGCCAAAAGTGGATTAACTGTCCTGCTCATCAATGTAGTGTCACAACATCTTACAGCAGCACTTCAGGGACAGGGCAGATCTTGATTCAACACCTGGCCTGACTAGCAACACCTCTCATTCAGCAACACACACAACATTCCCTCTGACAGTGCAGCACTCCCTCAGCACTGACCCTCTCACAGTGCAGCACTCCCTCAGTACTGACCCTCTGACAGTGCCGCACTCCCTCAGTACTGACCCTCTGACAGTGCAGCACTCCCTCAGTACTGACCCTCTGACAGTGCAGCACTCCCTCAGTACTGACCCTCTCACAGTGCAGCACTCCCTCAGTACTGACCCTCTGACAGTGCCGCACTCCCTCAGTACTGACCCTCTGACAGTGCAGCACTCCCTCAGTACTGACCCTCTGACAGTGCAGCACTCCCTCAGTACTGACCCTCTGACAGTGCAGCACTCCCTCAGCACTGACCCTCTAACAGTGCAGCACTCCCTCAGTACTGACCCTCTCACAGTGCAGCACTCCCTCAGTACTGACCCTCTGACAGTGCAGCAGTCCCTCAGCACTGACACTCTGACAGTGCAGCACTCCCTCAGTACTGACCCTCTGACAGTGCGGCACTCCCTCAGTACTGACCCTCTGACAGTGCAGCACTCCCTCAGTACTGACCCTCTGACAGTGCAGCACTCCCTCAGTACTGACCCTTTGACAGTGCAGCACTCCCTCAGTACTGACCCTCTGACAGTGCAGCACTCCCTCAGTACTGACCCTCTGACAGTGCAGCACTCCCTCAGCACTGACCCTCTAACAGTGCAGCACTCCCTCAGTACTGACCCTCTCACAGTGCAGCACTCCCTCAGTACTGACCCTCTGACAGTGCAGCAGTCCCTCAGCACTGACACTCTGACAGTGCAGCACTCCCTCAGTACTGACCCTCTGACAGTGCGGCACTCCCTCAGTACTGACCCTCTGACAGTGCAGCACTCCCTCAGTACTGACCCTCTGACAGTGCAGCACTCCCTCAGTACTGACCCTTTGACAGTGCAGGACTCCCTCAGTACTGACCCTTTGACAGTGTGGCACTCCCTCAGCACTGACCCTCATTATTTGATATTATATTTGTCATCAGTTAAGTTAAAGTGTAAAAATGGCAGGAGATCCCAGACCCGTGTTATGCTCCTTGTGCTCAATGTGGGAGTTCACGGACGCGGCAGATGCCCCTGGCTCCTTCATGTGCGGGAAGTGTGCCCAGCTGCAGCTCCTGTTAGACCGCATGACGGCTCTGGAGCTGCGGATGGACTCACTTTGGAGCATCCGCGATGCTGAGGAGGTCGTGGATAGCACGTTCAGTGAGTTGGTCACACCGCAGATTAGGATTGGTGAGGGAGACAGGGAATGGGTGACCAAAAGGCAGAGAAAGAGCAGGAAGGCAGTGCAGGTGTCCCCTGCGGTCATCTCCCTCCACAACAGGTATACCGTTTTGGATACTGTTGGGGGAGATGACTCACCAGGGGAATGCAGTAGTAGCCAGGCTCATGGCACCATGGCTGGCTCTGCTGCACAGAAGGGCAGGAAAAAGACTGGCAGGGCTATAGTCATAGGGGATTCAATCGTAAGGGGAGTAGACAGGCGTTTCTGTGGTCGAAAACGAGACTCCCGAATGGTATGTTGCCTCCCGGGTGCACGGGTCAGGGATGTCTCAGATCGGCTGCAGGACATACTGAAGGGGAGGGTGAACAGCCAGTTGTTGTGGTGCATATAGGCACCAACGATGTAGGTAAAAAAAACGGGATGAGGTCCTACAATCAGAATTTAAGGAGTTAGGAGACGAGTTTAAAAAGTAGGACCTCAAAGGTAGTAATCTCAGGATTGCTACCAGTGCCACAAGACAGTCAGAGTAGAAATTCAAGAATAGTCAGAATGAATACGTGGCTTGAGAGATGGTGCAGGAGGGAGGGGTTTAGATTTTTGGGACATTGGAACCGGTTCTGGGGGCGGTGGGACCATTACAAATCGGATGGTCTACACCTGGGCAGGACTGGAACCAATGTCCTCGGGGGTGCTTTTGCTAACACTGTTGGGGAGGTTTTAAACTAATGTGGCAGGGGGATGGGAACCAGATTAGGAAGTGAGAGGTCAGTAAAGAGGCAGCAACTAAAGCCAGTAAGGTACTAGATAATAAACTCAATGTGACTCAGGGGAAGAGTAGACAGGGAAGAGGTGATGTGCGCAAAGGGACAGGTGGTCTGAGATGCATTTGTTTCAATGCGAGAAGTGTAGCAGGTAAGGCAGATGAACTTAGGGCTTGGATTAGTATCTGGGAATATGATGTTATTGGTATTACTGAGACTTGGTTGAGGGAAGGGCAAGACTGGCAACTAAATATCCCAGGGTATAGATGCTTCAGGAGGGAGAGAGAGGGAGGTAAAAGGGGTGGAGGAGTTGCATTACTGGTCAGAGATGATATCACAGCTGTGATTAAGGAGGGCACGATGGAGGATTCGAGCACTGAGGCAATATGGGTAGAGCTAAGAAATAGGAAGGGTGCAGTAACATTGTTGGGACTTTGCTACAGGCCTCCCAAAAGCAAGCGTGAAATAGAGGTACACATATGTAGACAGATTATAGAAAAATGTTGGAGCAATAGGGTGGTCGTGATGGGAGATTTTAACTTCCCCAACATTGAATGGGACTCATGTAGTGTTGGAGGCGGAGATGGAGCAGAATTTGTAAGGAGCATCCAGGAGAGTTTTTTAGAGCAGTATGTAAATAGTCCAACTCGGGAAGGGACCATACTGGACCTGGTATTGGGGAATGATCCCGGCCAGGTGGTTGAAGTTTCAGTCGGTGATTACTTTGGGAATAGCGATCACAATTTCTTAAGTTTTAGAATACTCATGGACAAAGACGAGAGTGGTCCTAAAGGAAGAGTGCTATATTGGGGAAAGGCCAAGTATTACAAAATTCGGCAGGAGCTAGGGAATGTGGATTGGGAGCAGCTGTTTAAGGGTAAATCCACATTTGAAATGTGGGAGTCTTTTCAGGAAAGGTTGATTAGAGTGCAGGACAGACATATCCCTGTGAAAGTGAGGGATAGAAATAGCAAGATTAGGGAACCATGGATGACGGGTGGAATTGTGAGACTCGCTAAGATGAAAAAGGAAGCATACATAAGATCTAGGCGACTTAAATCTGATGAAGCTTTGGAGGAACATCGGGAAAGTAGGACAAATCTCAAACGCGCAATAAAGAGGGCTAAAAGGGGTCATGAAATATCTTTGGCTAACAGGGTTAAGGAAAATCCCAAAGCCTTTTATTCGTATATAAGGAGCAAGAGGGTAACTAGAGAAAGGATTGGCCCACTCAGAGGGAATTTATGCGTGGAGTCAGAGGAAATGGGTGAGATTCTTTTTTTTTTTTAAATAATTTTTATTAAAGGTTTTCATAAAATATCAGTAACAAAATGAGAAAGAAAAAAGAACCCAACAGGGTTCAGTACAAAACACAATCTTAAAAAAGCAACCCCCCAAACCCCTCCCCCCCCCCCCCCCCCCCCCCCGTACCTAAATAATAAATTAACATTAACACCCCGACTTAAGACAACAGGTGTATATACCCCCTCAGACCCTCCAGTGTAAATAACATAAACAAAAATAAAGTAACCCCCCCCCCGCCCCGAGCTGCTGCTGCCATTGACCAATGTCTACCGCTCTGCCAGGAAGTCCAAGAACGGTTGCCACCGCCTAAAGAACCCTTGTACCGACCCTCTCAAGGCGATTTTCACCCTCTCCAATTTAATGAACCCTGCCATATCGCTGATCCAGGATTCCACGCTTGGGGGCCTCGTATCTTTCCACTGAAGGAGAATCCTTCGCCGGGCTACCAGGGACGCAAAGGCCAAAATTCCGGCCTCTTTCGCCTCCTGCACTCCCGGCTCCTCTGCCACTCCAAATATTGCGAGCCCCCAGCCCGGTCTGACCCTGGATCCTACCACCCTCGACACCGTCCTCGCTACGCCCTTCCAAAATTCCTCCAGCGCTGGGCATGCCCAGAACATATGGGTGTGATTTGCTGGGCTCCCTGAGCACCTAACACACCTGTCCTCACCCCCAAAAAACCTGCTCATCCTTGTCCCGGTCATGTGTGCCCTGTGCAGCACCTTAAACTGTATGAGGCTGAGCCTCGCGCACGAAGAGGAAGAGTTCACCCTCCCTAGGGCATCTGCCCACGTCCCCTCCTCAATCTCCTCTCCCAACTCCTCCTCCCACTTACCTTTCAACTCCACCACCGAGGCCTCCTCCTCCTCCTGCATCACCTGGTAAGTTTCCGAGATCTTCCCCACTCCCACCCACCCCCCCGAGAGCACCCTGTCCTGTACTGTGTGTGGCAGTAGCCGTGGGAATTCCACCACCTGCCGTCTGGCAAATGCCCTTACCTGTAAGTACCTGAAGGTGTTCCCCGGGGGGAGCCCGTACTTCTCCTCCAGCTCACCCAAGCTCGCGAACTTCCCGTCCACAAACAGGTCCCCCAGCTTTCGTATGCCTGCCCTGTGCCACCCCGAAAACCCTCCACCTGTTCTTCCTGGGGCAAACCGGTGGTTCCCCCGTAATGGGGTCCACGCCGAGGCCCCAACTTCCCCTCCCTATGCCGCCTCCACTGCCCTCACATTTTGAGGGTCGCCACCACCACCGGGCTCGTGGTATACCTCCTTGGAGGGAGCGGCAGCGGCGCCGTTGCCAGCGCCCCCAGACTCGTACCCACACAGGACGCCGTCTCCAGACTCTTCCATGCAGCCCCCTCCATCACCCACTTGCGCACCATCGTCGCATTGGCGGCCCAGTAGTACCCCAGAGGTTGGGCAGCGCCAGTCCCCCCCCTATCTCTACTCCGCTCCAGGAACACCCTTCTCATCCTCGGAGTCCCTCGCGCCCACACAAACCCCATTATACTCCTGTTAACCCGCCTGAAAAAAGCCTTCGGGATAAACACGGGGAGGCACTGGAACAGGAACAAAAACCTTGGGAGCGCCGTCATTTTGATTGACTGCACCCTACCCGCCAGGGACAGCGGCAACGCGTCCCACCTCTTGAACTCCTCCTCCATTTACTCCACCAGCCTTGTAAAGTTAAGCCTATGCAGGGCCCCCCAGCTCCTGGCCACCTGGACCCCCAAATATCTGAAACTCCTCTCCGCCCTTTTTAGTGGGAGCTCGCCAATCCCCCTCTCCTGGTCCCCTAGCTGAACTACGAACAGCTCGCTTTTCCCCATGTTGAGCTTGTACCCCGAAAAGTCCCCGAATTCCCTAAGGATCCTCATTACCTCTGGCATTCCTCCCACTGGGTCCGCCACATACAGCAGCAGGTCGTCCGCATAAGGCGACACCCTATGCTCCTCCCCACCCCGCACCAACCCCCTCCAGTTCCTTGACTCCCTCAGTGCCATAGCCAGGGGTTCAATCGCCAGTGCGAAGAGCAGGGGGGACAGGGGACACCCCTGTCTCGTCCCTCGGTGCAACCGAAAGTACTCAGACCTCCTCTTGTTCGTGGCCACACTCGCCATTGGGACCTCGTACAACAGCCTAACCCACCTGACAAACCCCTCCCCAAACCCGAACCTCTTCAGCACCTCCCACAGGTACCCCCACTCTACCCTATCGAAGGCTTTCTCAGCGTCCATCGCCACCACTATTTACGCCTCCCCCTCCCTCGCCGGCATCATGATAACGTTCAAAAGCCTCCGCGCATTCGCGTTCAACTGTCTCCCCTTCACAAACCCCGTCTGGTCTTCATGGATGATCTGCGGCACACAATCCTCAATCCTCGTGGCTAAGACCTTCGCCAGCATCTACATTTAGCAAGGAAATCGGTCTGTAAGACCCACATTGCAGGGGATCCTTGTCCCGCTTCAGGATCAAGGAGATCAGTGCCCGGGACATCGTCGGGGGTAAAGCTCCCCCCCTCCCTTGCCTCATTGAAGGTCCTAACTAACAGCGGGCCCAACAGGTCCATATATTTTTTATAGAACTAGACCGGGAAACCGTCCGGCCCCGGTGCCTTCCCCACCTGCATGCTTCCTATCCCTTTGATCAGCTCCTCCAGCCCAATCGGGGCCCCCAGTCCCGCCACCAGTCCCTCTCCCACCTTTGGAAACCTCAATTGGTCCAGGAAACGGCCCATCCCTCCCTCCCTCCCGTGGGGGCTCGGATCGGTACAATTCCTCGTAGAAGTCCCTGAAGACCCCATTGATGCCAACCCCACTCCGCACCACGCTCCTTCCCCTGTCCTTTACTCCCCCGATCTCCCTAGCTGCGTCCCGCTTCCGAAGCTGATGCGCCAGCATCCGGCTTGCCTTTTCCCCACACTCCTAAATCGCCCCCTGGGCCTTCCTCCACTGCACCTCCGCCTTCCTGGTGGTCACCAGGTCGAATTCGGCCTGGAGGCTGCGCCTCTTCCTCAACAATCATTCCTCAGGCTCTTCCGCATACCTCCTGTCTACCCTCACCATCTCCCCCACCAGCCTCTCCCTCTCCCCCCCGCTCCCTCCGCTCCTTGTGGGCCCTAATGGAGATCAGCTCTCCCTTCACCACTGCCTTCAGTGCCTCCCATACCATCCCCACTCGGACCTCCCCGTTGTCGTTGGTCTCCAAGTACCTCTCTCTACTTCCTCGGACCCGCTCGCTCACCTTGTCCGCCAACAGCCCCACCTCCAAGCGCCACAGCGGGCGCTGGTCCCTCTCCTCCCCCATCTCCCAAGTCCACCCAATGCGGGGCGTGGTCCGAAATGGCTATTGCCGCATACTCGGTATCCTCTACTCTCACTATCAGCGCCCTAATCAAAATGAAAAAGTCGATTCGAGAATAAGCCTTATGGACATGAGAAGAATGAAAATTCCCTAGCCCCCAGCCTTGCAAATCTCCAAGGGTCCACCCCTCCCATTTGGTCCATAAATCCCCTCAACACTCTAGCCGCCGCCGGCTTCCTACCCGTCCTAGACCTGGAGCGATCCAGTGCAGGATCCAACACCGTGTTAAAGTCTCCCCCCATTATCAGGCCCCCCACTTCCAAGTCTGGGATCCGACCCAACATACGCCGCATAAAACCCGCATCGTCCCAGTTCGGAGCGTACACATTGACCAGTACCACCCTCTCTCCCTGCAACTTACCACTTACCATTACGTACCTACCGCCATTATCTGCCACAATGCTCGACGCCTCGAATGACACCTTCTTTCCCACCAAGATCGCCACTCCTCGATTTTTGGCATCTAGCCCCGAGTGAAACACCTGACCTACCCACCCTTTCCTCAGTCTTACCTGGTCTGCCACCTTCAGGTGTGTCTCCTGGAGCATAACCACATCCGCCTTGAGCCCCTTCAGGTGCGCGAACACGCGGGCCCGCTTAACCGGCCCATTCAGTCCCCTTACATTCCAGGTTATCAGCCGGATCAGGGGGCTACCCTCCCCCCCCCCTCCCCCGCCGACAAGCCATGACCCCTCCTCGGCCAGCCACACGCCCGCACCCCACACCCGGCCCGTTCCCCACAGCGGCATACCCCCGTCTCGACCCACCCCACTCACTCCAGCTCCTCCTTGATCTTAGCAGCAGCAACTCGATCCCCCCCCCCCCCCCCCGGCTAGGACCCATCCTAGCTGGTTTACTCCCCCCATTGCACTTCCGCAAGTCAGCTGACTCCTGCTGACCCCGGCCACTCCCGCCTCCCCTTCGACTCCTCCCATTGTGTGGCACACCCTCCTCTCCCGCTCCCCATTCACAGGCTCTCCCCCTCCCCCCTCCGTTCTAAGCGCGGGAAACAATCCTCGCTCCCCCCCCCCCCCCCCAGTCTTCGGCGCGGGAACAAATCCTGCGCTCTCCACCTACCAGGCCCCGCCACCAACCAAAACAGTGCCCAACCCGCCCCATCCACCCTCCCCAACCCGAAAGAGAAAAACACAGAGAAAAAGAAACCCAAAACAATACAAAGGCCCCCCCCCCCACACCCCCCCCCAACCAAAAATAGGCATAACATATCCACCACAGTCCCCAATCGCCCATCCCGACCCTCAGTCTGTGTCCAGCTTCTCGGCCTGAACAAAGGCCCACGCCTCCTCCGGAGACTCAAAATAATGGTGCCGGTCCTTGTAGGTGACCCACAGTCGCGCCGGCTGCAACATGCCAAACTTCACCCCCTTCCTGTGCAGCACCGCCTTCGCTCGATTGTACCCGGCCCCCCTCTTCGCCACCTCCGCACTCCAGTCCTGATATATCCGAACCTCCACGTTCTCCCACCTGCTGCTCCTCTCCTTCTTGGCCCACCTGAGCACACACTCCCGATCGACGAACCGATGGAACCGCACCAGCACCGCACGCGGAGGCTCGTTAGCCTTGGGCCTCCTCGCCAGCACTCTATGGGCCCCTTCCAGCTCCAGGGGCCCCTGGAAGGACCCCGCTCCCATCAGCGAGTTTAACATGGTGACCACATAGGCCCCCACGTCCGCCTCGACCGATTCTCCATCTCCTCGAACCACTCCTGCCATTTCTTGTGGAGCGCCTCGTGCGCCTCCACTTTTACCGCCAGGACAAACAAAGAACAAAGAAATGTACAGCACAGGAACAGGCCCTTCGGCCCTCCAAGCCCGTGCCGACCATGCTGCCTGACTAAACTACAATCTTCTACACTTCCTGGGTCCGTATCCCTCTATTCCCATCCTATTCATGTATTTGTCAAGATGCCCCTTAAATGTCCCTATCGTCCCTGCTTCCACTACCTCCTCCGGTAGCGAGTTCCAGGCACCCACTACCCCCTGCGTAAAAAACTTGCCTCGTACATCTACTCTAAACCTTGCCCCTCTCACCTTTAACCTATGCCCCCTAGTAATTGACCCCTCTACCCCGGTAAAAAGCCTCTGACTATCCACTCTGTCTATGCCCCTCATAATTTTGTATACCTCTATCAGGTCTCCCCTCAACCTCCTTCGTTCCACTTGTCTGACTCTGACAATGAGGACTAAGATCTCGTCCTCATTGTCAGAGATCTTTTGTTGAGCCTCTCTGATCGCCACCCCCTGCGCTGTCTGTGTCTCCAGCTTATCAATAGAAGCCTTCATCGGCTCTAGCAGGTCCGTTTTAATCTCTGAGGCAGCGCTGGATACCCTCCTGTTGCTCCTCCGCCCACTGCCTCCACGCTGCCTGTTCTCTGCCCGCCACCATTTTGTCCTCCTTCCCTCCCTTCTTCTGGTCCACCACCACCTTTTTTGTCGCCCCGCTCCTAGTTAAAGCCATATACTGACGGGGAGCTATTATTAACTCCTTCCCACACCGGGAAACGTCAGAAAAGTGCCCTTGATGGCCCTGAAAAGAGCCCAAAAGTCCGTTTTTGCGGGAGCCGCCGAATGTGCGACTTAGCTCCGCATAGCCGCAACCGGAAGTCTCGAGACGGAATCCTTTTGGCAGTGTTCGCTTCACCAATCTGCCCCAAAATGTCTGTGGAAACTCCTGAAAAAGGTCTAAGATTCCGTTCCAGAAGGGAGCTGCCGAATGCGCGACCTACTCCTCCATGGCCGCCACCGGAAACCTCGCCCCCGCTTCTTCAGTGGCCTTGGTGAGATCTTTTCACAGTTGTTCCCTCTGCTCTTAGAATTCACTTTTGATAAAGGCCCTCAGGTCAGTTTGCAGCTTTAAGCATGCCCTTCCCCCGCCTACATGCTGGAAGAGGCTCTGTTTATCCTGTTGCAGCCAAATCTTTTACTGTTTCTGCTGGGTCTGGTAGCCAAAAGACATAACATTCCTGGGGGACACTGTCGGGGGAATGTTGCAGTCTTCTTGCCACACCGGGAAATGTCAAACCAATGCCGTGGGGGCCCTGTAAAAGAGCCTAAAAGTCCGTTCCAAGCGGGAGCTACCGAATTTGCGACCTAGCTCTGCGTAGCCGCACCCCCTGGGTGAGATTCTTAATGAGTACTTTGCATCGGTATTCACCAAGGAGAGGGACATGACGGATGTTGAGGCTAGGGATGGATGTTTAAATACTCTCGGTCAAGTCGGCATAAGGAAGGCGGAAGTTTTGGGGTTTCTAAAAGGCATTAAGGTGGACACGTCCCCAGGTCCGGATGGGATCTATCCCAGGTTACTGAGGGAAGCGAGGGACGAAATAGCTGGGGCCTTAACAGATATCTTTGCAGCATCCTTAAGCACGGGTGAGGTCCCGGAGGACTGGAGAATTGCTAATGTTGTCCCTTTGTTTAAGAAGGGTAGCAGGGATAATCCAGGGAATTATAGACCTGTGAGCTTGACGTCAGTGGTAGGCAAACTGTTGGAGAACAAAGAACAAAGAAATGTACAGCACAGGAACAGGCCCTTCGGCCCTCCAAGCCCGTGCCGACCATACTGCCCGACTAAACTACAATCTTCTACACTTCCTGGGTCCGTATCCTTCTATTCCCATCCTATTCATATATTTGTCAAGATGCCCCTTAAATGTCCCTATCG
Organism: Scyliorhinus torazame; assembly: GCF_047496885.1. Lineage (NCBI taxonomy): Eukaryota > Metazoa > Chordata > Chondrichthyes > Carcharhiniformes > Scyliorhinidae > Scyliorhinus > Scyliorhinus torazame. Next base: position 2,891,392 of record NC_092715.1, on the reverse strand, counting down.
TCCCTGCTTCCACTACCTCCTCCAGTAGTGAGTTCCAGGCACCCACTACCCTCTGCGTAAAAAACTTGCCTCGTACATCTACTCTAAACCTTGCCCCTCTCACCTTAAACCTATGCCCCCTAGTAATTGACCCCTCTACCCTGGGGAAAAGCCTCTGAAGATACTGTGGGATAGGATCTATTCACATTTGGAAGAAAATAGACTTATCAGTGATAGGCAGCATGGTTTTGTGCAGAGAAGGTCATGTCTTACAAACCTAAATGTCTTACAAACCTCCCTCCGAGCGAGGGAACCGTGGTTTACCAAAGAAGTGGAATCTCTTGTTAAGAGGAAGAAGGAGGCCTATGTGAAGATGAGGTGTGAAGTTTCAGTTGGGGCGATGGATAGTTACAAGGTAGCGAGGAAGGATCTAAAGAGAGAGCTAAGACGAGCAAGGAGGGGACATGAGAAGTATTTGGCAGGAAGGATCAAGGAAAACCCAAAAGCTTTCTATAGGTATGTCAGGAATAAGCGAATGACTAGGGACAGAGTAGGACCAGTCAAGGACAGGGATGGGAAGTTGTGTGTAGAGTCTGAAGAGATAGGCGAGATACTAAATGAATATTTTTCGTCAGTATTCACTCAGGAAAAAGATAATGTTGTGGAGGAGAATGCTGAGCTCCAGGTAAATAGATTAGATGGCATTGAGGTAAGTAGGGAAGAGGTGTTGGCAATTCTGGACAGGCTGAAAATAGATAAGTCCCCGGGACCTGATGGGATTTATCCTAGGATTCTCTGGGAGGCCAGGGAAGAGATTGCTGGACCATTGGCTTTGATTTTTATGTCATCATTGGATACAGGAATAGTGCCAGAGGACTGGAGGATAGCAAATGTGGTCCCTTTGTTCAAAAAGGGGAGCAGAGACAACCCCGGCAACTATAGACCGGTGAGCCTCACGTCTGTAGTGGGTAAAGTCTTGGAGGGGATTATAAGAGACAAGATTTATAATCATCTAGATAGGAATAATATGATCAGGGATAGTCAGCATGGCTTTGTGAAGGGTAGGTTATGCCTCACAAACCTTATCGAGTTCTTTGAGAAGGTGACTGAACAGGTAGACGAGGGTAGAGCAGTTGATGTGGTGTATATGGATTTCAGCAAAGCGTTTGATAAGGTTCCCCATGGTAGGCTATTGCAGAAAATACGGAGGCTGGGGATTGAGGATGATTTAGAGATGTGGATCAGAAATTGGCTAGCTGAAAGAAGACAGAGGGTGGTGGTTGATGGGAAATGTTCAGAATGGAGTTCTGTCACAAGTGGAGTACCACAAGGATCTGTTCTGGGGCCGTTGCTGTTTGTCATTTTTATCAATGACCTAGAGGAAGGCGCAGAAGGTGGGTGAGTAAATTTGCAAAACGATACTAATGTCGGTGGTGTTGTCGATAGTGTGGAAGGAAGTAGCAGGTTACAGAGGGATATAGATAAGCTGCAGTGCTGGGCTGAGAGGTGGCAAATGGAGTTTAATGTAGAGAAGTGTGAGGTGATTCACTTTGGAAGGAATAACAGGAATGCGGAATATTTGGCTAATGGAAAAGTTCTTGAAAGTGTGGGTGAGCAGAGGGATCTAGGTGTCCATGTACATAGATCCCTGAAAGTTGCCACCCAGGTTGATAGGGTGGTGAAGAAGGCCTATGGAGTGTTGGCCTTTATTGGTAGAGGGATTGAGTTCCGGAGTCAGGAGGTCATGTTGCAGCTGTACAGAACTCTGGTACGGCCGCATTTGGAGTATTGCGTACAGTTCTGGTCACCGCATTATAGGAAGGACGTGGAGGCTTTGGAACGGGTGCAGAGGAGATTTACCAGGATGTTGCCTGGTATGGAGGGAACATCTTATGAGGAAAGGCTGATGGACTTGAGGTTGTTTTCGTTAGAGAGAAGAAGGTTAAGAGGAGACTTAATAGAGGCATACAAAATGATCAGAGGGTTAGATAGGGTGGACAGTGAGAGCCTTCTCCCGCGGATGGAAATGGCTAGCACGAGGGGACATAGCCTTAAACTGAGGGGTAATAGATATAGGACAGAGGTCAGGGGTAGGTTCTTTACGCAAAGAGTAGTGAGGCCGTGGAATGCCCTACCTGCTACAGTAGTGAACTCGCCAACATTAAGGGCATTTAAAAGTTTATTGGATAAACATATGGATGATAATGGCATAGTGTAGGTTAGATGGCTTTTGTTTCGGTGCAACATCGTGGGCCGAAGGGCCTGTACTGCGCTGTATCGTTCTATGTTCTATGTTCTAATTCTTTGAGGAAGTGACAAAGTTAATTGATGAGGGAAGGGCTGTAGATGTCATATACATGGACTTCAGTAAGGCGTTTGATAAAGTGTCCCATGGCAGGTTGATGGAAAAAGTGAAGTTGTATGGGATTCAGGGTGTACGAGCGAGATGGATAAAGAACTGGCTGGGCAACAGGAGACGGAGTAGTGGTGGAAGGGAGTGTCTCAAAATGGAGAAAGGTGACTAGTGGTGTTCCACAGGGATCCGTGCTCGGACCACTGTTGTTTGTGATATACATAAATGATCTGGACGAAAGGTATAGGTGGTCTGATTAGCAAGTTTGCAGATGATACTAATATTGGTGGAGTTGCAGATAGCGAGGAGGACTGTCAGAGAATACAGCAAAATATAAATAGATTGGAGAGTTGGGCAGAGAAATGGCAGATGGAGTTCAATCCAGTCAAATGCGAGGTGATGCATTTTGGAAGATCTAATTCAAGAGCGAATTATACGGTCAATGGAAGAGTCCTGGGGAAAATTGATGTACAGAGAGATCTGGGAGTTCAGGTCCATTGTATCCTGAAGGTGGCAACGCAGGTCGATAGTGGTCAAGAAGGCATACAGCATGCTTGCCTTCATCGGACGGGGTATTGAGTACAAGAGTCGGCAGGTCATGTTACAGTTGTATAGGACTTTGGTTAGGCCACATTTGGAATACTGCGTGCAGTTCTGGTCGCCACGTTACCAGAAGGATGTGGATGCTTTAGAGAGGGTGCAGAGGAGGTTCACCAGGATGTTGCCTGGTGTGGAGGGTGCTAGCTATGAAGAAATGTTGAGTAGATTAGGATTGTTTTCGTTGGAAAGACGGAGGTTGAGGGGGGACCTGATTGAGGTCTACAAAATTGAGAGGTATGGACAGGGTGGATAGCAACAAGCTTTTTCCAAGAGTGGGGGTGTCACTTACAGGGGTCACGATTTCAAGGTGAGAGGGGGAAAGTTTAAGGGAGATGTGCGTGGAAAGTTTTTTTACGCAGAGGGTGGTGGGTGCCTGGAACGCTTTGCCAACGGAGGTGGTAGAGGCGGGCACGATAGCATCATTTAAGATGCATCTAGACAGATATATGAACGGGCGGGGAACAGAGGGAAGTAGATCCTTGGAAAATAGGAGACAGGTTCGGTGCAGGCACAATTTTCTTTCTTTGTGCAAACTCCCTCAGTACTGACCCTCTGACAGTGCGGCACTCCCTCAGTACTGACCCTCTGACAGTGCAGCACTCCCTCAGTACTGACCCTCTGACAGTGCAGGACTCCCTCAGTACTGACCCTCTGACAGTGCGGCACTCCCTCAGTACTGACCCTCTGACAGTGCGGCACTCCCTCAGTACTGACCCTCTGACAGTGCAGCACTCCCTCAGTACTGACCCTCTGACAGTGCAGCTCTCCCTCAGTACTGACAGTGGTGTAGATTTTGTGTCCATTTGTTTAGCTGCTGTGTGTTTGATATGTGAATGACGTTCTGAGGTTAACCTATCTTTACTCTCTGCAGTCACTGATCACTACAACCAGTCACTTGTGTTCTGCCCAGAGGAGCCGAAGATCTTCTTCAGTATCCGGGAGCCCATTGTAAACCGAGTGTTCACCAGCCATCAGAACCGAGGCTTCACCAGCAAGTATGTGTCCTTCATCCCGAGCTGTCCGTCACTCTGACATTATCCAGTCTCTGTCTGGGACAGACACTGCTCCCCGCCCCCCCGCTCCCCGCCCCCCGCAGCCCAAAGATGTGCAGGTTAGGTGGATTGGCCACGTTAAATTGCCCCTTAATTGGGAAAAAAATAATTGGGTACTTTATTTTTAATTAAAAAAAACACTGCAATGAAGTTACTGTGAAAATATCCTAGTCGCCAAATTCCGGCACCTGTTTGGGTACACAGAGTGAGGCTTCACAGCTCCAGGGTTCCAGGTTCGAATCCCGGCTTGGGTCACTGTCTGTGCGGAGTCTGCACGTTCTCCCCGTGTCTGCGTGGGTTTCCTCCGGGTGCTCCGGTTTCCTCCCACAGTCCAAAGATGTGCAGGTTAGGTGGATTGGCCGTGATAAATTGCCCTTAGTGTCCAAAAAGGTTAGGAGGGGTTACTAGGTTACGAGGATAGGTTGGAAGTGAGGGCTTAGTGGGTCGGTGCAGACTCGATGGGTATTGCTCTGGGCTCTGGGATCCAGGGGAATGCTCTGGGATCCAGGGTTATGCTCTGGGAGCTGGGTTTGACTCTTACCAGGGAAGAAGGCCAAATTTGAATTCAATAAAAATCTGGAATTAAAAGTCTAATGACGACCATGAAACCATTGTCGATTGTTGTAAAAACCCACCTGGGTCACTAATGTCCTTACCTGGTCTGGCCTACATGTGTCTCCAGACCCACAGCAATGTGGTGGACTCTGAACTGCCCCTTCAATTAGGGGTGGGCAGTAAATGCAGCCCCAGCCGGCGACACCCATGAACAAACAAAGAAGTTGTTCTGCTACCGGAGGAGGCTGTTCGGCCCATCGACTCCATGTTGCCTCTGTCGAGGAGTCCAGTCAATCCCATTCCCCTGGTTCCATCCCCATATCTTTGGTTCCATCTTATCCTGGGCAGATCCTTTCTCCTTCTGTTGAAATTATCCCGATTCCAGTGCAAATGTTCCGGGCGGGATTCTCCATTCCGGACACCTGGATCGCGTTTCCCAATGGGACGCAGAACCGGGCTTTGGGAATTGTGATGATCTCACCCTCCCGCTGGTGGCGTGAACGATGTCCTCGACTGCGTGCCTGCCGGGAGGAGAATGCAGGGCCTGCCTGCTGACCCCTCCTCTAACATACCCCTGGGACCCCTGTAATATGGAGACCCTCCTCACAACAGCCCCTGCGATAGGGAGAAGCCCCCCCTCCTCCTGAGACAAGTGCGATGTGGAGACCCCTACTTAAGGGACCCCCTTCACAGAGACCCGCTAACTAACTGGGGGGGGGTCTCCTTATTACAGGGGTCCGGGGGGGGGGGGGGTTTAGGTCACCTCTGTACTCGGGCGAAGGGCCCAGGCAATCTGGGTGGGGGCTGATTTGTGGTGTTTCGGGGGGGGGGGGCTCGCTGTTAGGCCGCCCGCTCAAAATAGCGGTCCGATTGCGAGATTCCCCCCGAAATCTCTCCTATTCCGTGCAAAATGGGCCTGCCGAGGAAAACGGAATTGCTCCCGCTTCACACTCGCAGGGGGTTTGTAAATTGGGTGCAATTCTCCTCCGGCAGGGGTACCTAGGCCGGGATTCTGCGTGGCCCGACTATCATGTTCAGTGGTTGGGTGGAGAATGAGCTCTGACGCTGAAATTGGGGCCGGTTTGACGTTGGTCTGCCGTGCTCCTCGCCCTCCAGACTGCCGTCATCGTGACCCGCTCTGCGCGTCCTGCAACAGCGTCGCCACGTCATCGGCTTGCCCAGCGGGAACCCAGCGTGGCGGCTGAGTGCTGTCTCCGGCCCCGCCACACTGGGCCGGGATCCGTGCCACTGGCCGGGGGTCTTTCTGCAAAGGCTGGGGGTCTGGTGCGGGGTGGCCAGGGGGTGGGCTGTGGGGTCGCGGGTGGCGTGTTGGGTCCGCGCACGGCCGGCTCCAGTTTGTCGGCACGGCCTGGGACCCGGCCATTCTCTGCCCGTTTTCAGCACGGGAGGCGGGAGTTTCACGGTGCTGGCCCCTCACCGGTTCCGGAATCGGTGAGGGTTGCACGCCAAGTGTTTGGCGGTGAAAGACCACACCCACTCTGCTGGCACCTGCACATAGCTGCCATGACGGAGAATCCTGTCCATTCTCTCCCAAACGGAGAATGGCACCCTCTGGTACCTGCTCTTCTCTCTTACTGAATACTCTCAGCCCAGTTAGAATCATAGAATTTACAGTGCAGGGGGAGGCCATTCGGCCCATAGAGTCTGCACCGGCTCTTGGAAAGAGCACCCTACCCAAGGTCAACACCTCCACCCTATCCCCATAACCCAGTAATCCTACCCAACCTTTTGGACACTTAATGAGCAATTTATCATGGCCAATCCACTTAACCTGCACATCTTTGGACTGTGGGAGGAAACCCACGCGCACACGGGGAGAACGTGCAGACTCCACACAGCCAGTCACCTGAGGCCGGAATTGAATCCGGGTTCCTGGAGCTGTGAGGCAGCAGTGCTAACCACTGTGCCACCTCATGATGTGGAGATGCCGGCGTTGGACTGGGGTGAGCACAGTACGAAGTCTTACAACACCAGGTTAAAGTCCAACAGGTTTGTTTCGATGTCACTAGCTTTCGGAGCGCTGCTCCTTCCTCAGGTGAATGAAGAGGTATGTCCCAGAAACACATATATAGACAGATTCAAAGATGCCAAACAATGCTAGGAATGCGACCATTAGCAGGTGATTAAATCTTTACAGATCCAGAGATGGGGTAACCCCAGGTTAAAGAGGTGTGAATTGTGTCAAGCCAGGACAGTTGGTAGGATTTTGCAGGCCAGATGGTGGGGGGATGAATGTAATGCAACATGAATCCCAGGTCCCGGTTGAGGCCGCACTCGTGTGCGGAACTTGGCTATAATGCGGATTCCTATGCCCCTGCCAATTTAGTTTGAACCCTCCCTAACTAGACGATGAACCTACCCTCAGGACATTGTAAATTTGTGAAGAAAGAGCAAACAGCACCATCCAGTGGCCAGGTTGTGCAGCTACAGTGTGATGAGTTTACATAGGAAAATCCCATTCCGGATGTGCAGAGGAGAACTGACCATGGAAACAGTCAGTATAAAGAGAGAGAATAGGATCTGCTGACTGACGTGACTTTCAGTAAGTTATAGATACAACTCTGATGGTCAGTGTTCCTATCGAGGGATGTGTAGGTGTAGAGCAGCCAGTAAAGCTGCTCTACACCTTAAAGTATAACTTTAAACTGAGGGGTAATAGATATAGGACAGAGGTCAGAGGTAGGTTCTTTACGCAAAGAGTAGTGAGGCCGTGGAATGCCCTACCTGCTACAGTAGTGAACTCGCCAACATTGAGGGCATTTAAAAGTTTATTGGATAAACATATGGATGATAATGGCATAGTGTAGGTTAGATGGCTTTTGTTTCGGTGCAACATCGTGGGCCGAAGGGCCTGTACTGCGCTGTATCGTTCTATGTTCTATGTTCTATAAAGCAAGCTGGAGGAAGATGGGAGCTTGAGGGCAGCTCCACGACCCTACCTTCTCATTCTGCTAGATCCTGGCCAATGTGGATATCACTCCATTTATCTGCCTTTGCTCCCTTGCTTTCCATAGCCCTACCTTGGCTGAAAGTCTGAATGTCTCTCTCTCGCTCGCTCCCAATTTGCACAACACGGGAAATCTCCCCGAGCTCTGCCCCTGTACAGTCCACCTCGACTTGTAAAGTTTTGTCACCTGTTCCACATTCTTCAGTTTATTTCTGTAAACACTATTGGTTCATTTTAATTATTTAAATGACTCGATGATCTTTTGTACGTGAGAATGGAGCCACCCTGTTTCCAGCTGGAATGGAATGGCCCTGTTGCTGGGGGTAACTAGGTGAGAATGCACTGGGCTACAAAATGGGCGGTCAACAATTCAATGCAAGTTTCTCAGAGCGGTATTGGGCTGGGAGACTCTGAGGGGCAGTACAGCTTTGCTAAGGAGCTGAACTCCATTGTGGGTTCCTAACCTCCCTCTCACTCTTCTCTCCAGGATGTGTGTCCGTTCGAGGTGCTGGAATGCCTGTATGGTGGTGGATGGTGGCACCTCATTTGAGTTCAATGACGGTGCGATCGCGACACTGACTGTGGATGAGGACGATGCTTTGTGCACTGTTGTTCTGGAGGATTGAGAGGACGTTCCTATATCTGGGTGATACTGGACTGTGCCAGACTACTGAGTGTTCGGCAGTGGGGTTTGTGGGAGTGCGTTCACTGCCTTTCCTGTGTGAGTGGCAGTAACGTGGGGGATTGAGCTCCACTCGGTCTGATCCTTATAAATTTTGATCTGGGTTTATCTGGGGGTTGAGTGTTGGTGGGAGGGAGGGGTCCCTCCACGAGAGGATTTTATCAAAGTTTCTGTCATGGTACCAGTGGATGAGAAAGCTCAACCATCAGATTGTCCTTCAATGAAATCCAGGTGTCTGTGGGCATGCGGCCTAATCACAGGCCGATATCTCCCTGGTTCTGGTGAGTTCCATCCTGCAGTGTCTCTCCCTCTTCACCAACATCCCCACCCCCTCATGGGGTCAGCGTGTTCTGCCTGCCCCTGTGTGGGCAGCAAGGTGCTATGTGATCCAGCTGGATCCTGACCCACCAGGAGAAGGGTCCTGAGGCTCACAGCTCTCAGTTTAATGGGGCTCGAATCTGCACTTTGTATATTGATGACTGGACAGAGACTGTCTGGAGCTGTAACCCTGGCCCCTCCTGCGGTAAGGTCCAGTTGCTATGGAGGGAGAAGCTGAGTGTGTCACAGCGAGGTGAGTGATGGGAGATCTGCCTGTGAGTGCTGCGTCAATACAATCAAATGTGAAGCCAAGTCAAAGCCAATAATAAATTTTTAAACCACTTCCAGTGCTTTTTGCAGTTAAGTATAGGAAACGTGTGTTCAGCCGATGTAATCACAGGGAAGGCCATATGGCCCGTTGTTGCTGTGCCAGTTCTTCCAGGTAATCCCACTGCCTCCTGCTCTTACTGCACAGCTCAGCAGATATTTACCAATCCCCTTTCAAACCTTCCTGTTGAATCTATTTCCAGGCAGCACATTCCTGATCACAACAACACTGCTTAAAAAAATGTTTCCTCATCTGTGCCCGCTGCTTCTGCCATCCCTGGCAATCTGTCTCCTTTCCTTATTGATCTATCAGCCATGGAAAATACCTTCTCTTTCTTTAGTCCATCAGATTTTGTCTTTTCCTTCTGCTCTAAGGAGAGCAGCATAGCCGCTTCTGACTCTGTGTAAACTGCAATCCCTCATCCCTGGGCCCGTCCCAGTCAATCCCCTCCTACACCCTCAAGGCCTTGCTAAAGTGTACTGCCCAGAATTGGACACGCTACTTCAGCTGAGGTCTAAACAGAGTTTTTATACACGTTTGCTTCCTTTATTGTTCTACTCTGCTGTTAATAAATCCGTGCACCTTACACAGCCAGATCTCTCTGTTTCTGTCTTTCAGAGCTGTACACTTCTATTACCTCCTCAGAATGTATCACTCACACATCTGTGTTAAATCTCACCTGCCATTTTTTACCAGTCTGTGTTGAGTGTGGTTCAAGCACAGACACTTGGTGGGGAGAGGGATGGAATCACCAGCTGGCTTGTGGCAGGGACTGTGGCTTCAGTCTTCCCAATATTTAATCAGAGAAACTATTGCTCGTCCAGTTTGATAATTTAACAACAGTGAACGATTAACTTGGTGAGGGGAGAGGATCCAGTTGCCGTGGTCCATGTAGGTAGCGATGACATCGGCAGAATGAGCAGTGATGCTGAGCTGAGACTCCGTGAGGAATTTGGGTCCGAATTAAAATGCAAAACATCAAAGGTGACCGTCTGTGGATTGTTACCTGGGCCGCTCCAATTGGGAGAGGGTCAAACCCATTGGATAATTAAACACGACTCAAAGCGGTTGTGGAGGAAGGGGCCTGCATCAACATTCCGGGAATGGTGACCAATTCCGTTGGGATGGGCTCCACTTGAATGGGACTGGGAGCAGAGTCCTGTAACTACGACAGTGCATGTGGGGTAGGGGTGGGGGGCGGAGGGAAGGACATTTAGAAATCCAAAAAGCAAAGACAGAACAGTGTACATTACTGGTGGGGAAACTCCGTGCTTGATACTTCTCCCATTTGGATAGGTGGGAGATGATCGAGTAACAGAAATAATTTCACCTGGGGCGGCGCAGTGGTTAGCACTGGGACTGCGGCGCTGAGAACCCGGGTTCGAATAAGGTTCCCCACGATAGGCTACTGCAGAAAATACGGAGGTGTGGGATTCAGGGTGATTTAGCAGTTTGGATCAGAAATTGGCTAGCTGGAAGAAGACAAAGGGTGGTGGTTGATGGGAAATGTTCAGACTGGAGTCCAGTCACAAGTGGTGTACCACAAGGATCTGTTTTGGGGCCACTGCTGTTTGTCATTTTTATAAATGACCTGGAGTAGGGCGTAGAAGGATGGGTGAGTAAATTTGCAGATGACACTAAAGCCGGTGGAGTTGTGGACAGTGCGGAAGGATGTTACAAGTTACAGAGGGACATAGATAAGCTGCAGCGCTGGGCTGAGAGATGGCAAATGGAGTTTAATGCAGAAAAGTGTGAGGTGATTCATTTTGGAAGGAATAACAGGAAGGCAGAGTATTGGGCTAATGGTAAAATTCTTGGTAGTGTGGATGAGCAGAGAGATCTCGGTGTGCATATACATAGATCCCTGAAAGTTGCCACCCAGGTTGAAAGGGTTGTTAAGAAGGCGTACGGTGTGTTAGCTTTTATTGGTAGAGGGATTGAGTTTCGGAGCCATGATCATAGATCATAGAATTTACAGTGCAGAAGGAGGCTATTCGGCCCATCGAGTCTGCACCGGCTCTTGGAAAGAGCACCCTACCCAAGGTCAACACCTCCACCCTATCCCCATAACCCAGTAACCACACCCAACACTAAGGGCAATATTGGACACTAAGGGCAATTTATCACGGCCAATCCACCTAACCTGCACATCTTTGGACTGTGGGAGGAAACCCACGCACACACGGGGAGGATGTGCAGACTCCGCACGGACAGTGACCCAAGCAGGAATCGAACCTGGGACCCTGGAGCTGTGAAGCAATTGTGCTACCGTGCTGCCCATGAGGTCATGTTGCAGCTGTACAAAACTCTGGTGCGGCCGCATTTGGAGTATTGCGTGCAATTCTGATCACCGCATTATAGGAAGGATGTGGAAGCATTGGAAAGGGTGCAGAGGCGATTTACCAGAATGTTGCCTGGTATGGAGGGAAGACTGAGGGACTTGAGGCTGTTTTCTTTAGAAGAAGGTTAAGAGGTGACTTAATTGAGGCATACAAGATGATCAGAGGATTAGATAGGGTGGACAGTGAGAGCCTTTTTCCTTGGATGGTGATGTCTTGCACGAGGGGACATTGCTTTAAATTGAGGGGAGATAGATATAAGACAGATGTCAGAGGTAGGTTCTTTACTCAGAGAGTAGTAAGGGTGTGGAATGCCCTGCCTGCAACAGTAGTGGACTCGCCAACACTAAGGGAATTTAAATGTCATTGGATAGACATATGGACGATAAGGGAATAGTGTAGACGGGCTTTAGAGTGGTTTCACAGGTTGGCGCAACATCGAGGGCCGAAGGGCCTGTACTGCGCTGTAATGTTCTATGTTCTATGAATCCCGGCTCTGGGTCACTGTCCGTGTGGAGTTTGCACATTCTCCCTGTGTCTGCGTGGGTTTCGTCCCCACAGCCCAAAGATGTGCAGAGTAGGTGGATTGGCCACGCTAAATTGCCCCTTATTTGGAAAAAAATAATTGGATACTCTAAATATATTTTTTAAAAAGAAATAGTTTCAGGCGACTCTGACTTTCTGTGACGTCACGTCCGGGACCTTCCCGTGACATCACTTCTGCTGACGACTCCCGGAGTCTGTCCAGCCTGAATTGGTGATCCTGGTCATGGCTTCATTGATTCGCACAGCGGACTTGACAAATCGTCTGGTCTGCTCCTGATCTGTGGTCTGATGTGAACGGTTTTGTTCCCCTTATCGAAGGACAGATATACCGGCATTGGAGGCAGTGCAGAGAAGGTTCACCACCTTGATCCCGGGTTTGAAGGGGTTTTCTTGTGAGGAGAGGTTGAGTAGGTTGGGCCTGTCCTCATTGGAATTTAGAAGAGTGAGAGGCGACCTTATTGAGACATATCGGATTCTCAGGGGGTTTGACAGGGTCGATGCTGAGAGGTTGTTTCCCCTTGTGGGAGAGTCTGGGACCAGGGGGCAGAATCTCAGAGTGAGGGGTCACCCATTTCAGACAGAGATGAGGAGGAATTTCTTCTCTCAGAGGGGAGTGAATCTGTGGAATTCTTCACCGCAGAGAGCTGGAGAGGGTGGGCCGTTCAGTGTGTTCAAGGCTGAGAGACAGATTTTTGTTCAGGGAGGGAACCGAGGGTTATGGGGATAATCACAGAATTCCTGCAGTGCGGATGGAGACCATTTTCCCCTCCAGTCAGCACCAACAGGCCCACTCCCTGCCTTTCCCCACTCCCTGCCTTTCCCCACTCCCTGCCTTTCCCCACTCCCTGCCTTTCCCCACTCCCTGCCTTTCCCCACTCCCTGCCTTTCCCCACTCCCTGCCTTTCCCCACTCCCTGCCTTTCCCCACTCCCTGCCTTTCCCCACTCCCTGCCTTTCCCCACTCCCTGCCATTCCCCACTCCCTGCCTTTCCCCACTCCCTGCCTTTCCCCACTCCCTGCCTTTCCCCACTCCCTGCCTTTCCCCACTCCCTGCCTTTCCCCACTCCCTGCCTTTCCCCACTCCCTGCCTTTCCCCACTCCCTGCCTTTCCCCACTCCCTGCCTTTCCCCACTCCCTGCCTTTCCCCACTCCCTGCCTTTCCCCACTCCCTGCCTTTCCCCACTCCCTGCCTTTCCCCACAATCCTACCTAACCTGCACATCCCTGGACACGAAGGGGCAATTTAGCATGGCCAATCCACCGAACCTGCACATCTTTGGACTGTGGGAGGAAACCGGAGCACCCGGAGGAAACCCACTCACACACGGGGAAACGTGCAGACTCCGCACAGACAATGACCCAAGCGGGAATCGAACCCGGGTCCCTGGCGCTGTGGCATGGAAGGGAAATTGGGTGATCAAGATTATAGTTAGGAAGGGTTGAGAGTGCATGAGATGGTTATCTTAGCCAGAATGTGCTTGGCGAGGACATGAGGGAGAGATAGGAGTAAGCCGGGGCAGGAGAGCTCCAAGCCTTGGTTTGCTCCTCTTGCTCCATGTGGGAAGCTGGAAACATTCCCAGTGCCCGGGACCAGAATGTGTGCAGGAGGTGTCTCCAGCTACAGCCCAGGTTTCTGAGCTGGAGCGGTGGCTGGGGGCACACTGGAGCATCCGTGAGGCTGAGTGTGTCATGGACAGCACGTAGAGAGAGGTGGTCACACCACAGGCTCAGACTCCACAGGCGTGAAGGGAATGGGTGATCAGACAGAGAATAATAATTTTTAAATCTTTATTAGTGTCACAAGTCGTGTCACATTAACACGGCAATGAAGTTACTGTGGAAAGCTCGTCGCCACATTCCGGCGCCTGTTCGGGTACACTGAGGTGAATTGGACATGAATTCATCTAACAAGCACGCCTTTCGAGACTAGTGGGAGACACGGGGAAAACGTGCAGACTCCGCACAGACAGTGACCCAAGCCGGCGATCGAACCCAGGACCCTGGTGCTATGAAACAACAGTGCTAACCATTGTGCTACCATGTCATCGTGAAAGTCAGATTTACAGGCGGTGCAGGGATCTCCTGTGCCGATTCCCGATGCCGATGTCTATGTATTTACACTGTGTATTTTATATTTACCCTATTATGTATTTTCTTTTCATGTACAGAATCATGTGTTTCAGCTGCTCGCAGGACAATACTTTTCACTGTACCTCGGTGCACGTGACAATAAACCAATACAAATCCAAAACCGATATACTGCTTTGGATACAGTTCAGGGAATGACTTCTTTTTGCACCACGCTTGGTTCTGCTGCAGAGGGGATGGGTGATCAGTGTGACAGTGTAATAGTTATCGGGGATTCAATTGTAAGGGGAATAGACAGGCGTTTCCGTGGCAGCAAACGAGACTCCAGGATGGTATGTTGCCTCCCTGGTGCTAGGGTCAAGGATGTCTCAGAGTGGGTACAGGACATTCTGGAGGGGGAGGGGGAACAGCCAGCGGTCGTGGTTCACATCGGTACAAACGGCATTGGTAAAAACAAAGGAATGAGGTCCTCAAAGCAGAATATAGGGAGTTAGGAAGAAAGTTGAGAAGTCGGACCTTTAAGGTAGTGAGCTCAGGATTACTCCCAGTGCCACGCGCTGGTCGGAGTAGAAATAGCAGGATAAAGATCATATGAAATGGGACCAGGAATTTGGCCCCTCGAGCCTGCTCCACCATTCAGTAGGATCACAGCTGCTCCGACATTCCTCACGCCCACTTCCCTGCCCTTTCCCTGGAACCTTTAATTCCCTTACCGATCAAGAATCTATCCATCTCAGCCTCCCAACATGCAGAAGGCCTCTCGTGGACTGGTATTGCCATGTTCCTGTATACTTTATTTAAATAGATTTTGCCTCTGAATAAACTGCCTGTTGCTGTTATCCGCTGATGGTCACCTGGAGTTCCTGTTATTACATTGGGAGGAGGTAGAAGGACCAATTGCGGGTCGATCACGGTCCGCCTTCCCCCGCCTGGCTCCTAGTTCTTTCCAGTATCCGGCGGTAGGACATGCCGTGATTTGGTAAGCTTGAGCCTTTCAATGAGGACGATTGGGTGCAATTTGTGGAGAGTATGCGTTACTGTTTCAGAGCCAATGGCATAAAATGGGAAGAAAGACAAAAACTTATTTTGCTCTGCCCAGTGGGACCCAGACCTACCGTGTAATAAGGCCCCTGATTCCAAAGCATTTAAGGTTCTAGAATTAGTTAGAGGTCAATATCGCCCAAAACCCTCTATTATCCTTCAGCGGCATAAGTTCTGTTCAAGGGGGGGGGGGGGGGGGGTCTCGGGTAAATCAGTTGTGGTTTTTATGGCTGGCTTGAGGAAGTTGGCAGACTGTTGTGATTTCAGGTTGTCCCTCGATTGTGCGACAAACTGTGTGTTGGTGAATAATGCAGCGAAGATGTTGCAGACGGAACCAGAGTTGGAGTTGAAAAGGGCGATGGGAATAACTTTATCCCTGAACGGGCCGGGAAAGGAGCCCAGGAATTGCAAAACGTGCTGGTGGGGGAAGGGGAGGGGGAGAGAGGGGGAGGGGAGGGGAAGGGCAAGGTCCTCCAAGTGGAGCACGTAGCAGCTCCAGGAATGAAGCTTATGGCGCAGACGGGAATATTCACTCACGGAGGGAACGGGCAGGAGCCACCGCCTTGATCAGCAAGTTTCAGCGAGTGTTTCCATTGTGGGAAAACCACACCCCAGACAGGTGCAGGTTCCAAAACACCGAGTGTTTCTGGTCAGTAAATGAGGTGACTTGAGGCATAACTGCAGAGACAAACCGAGCCTGCCCGGCCCTGGAAGGGGGAAAAACTGGCAGCTGTTCACAGCATGGAGGAGAACCAGTCAACTGAGCGGAACGTGTTCACATTGAACTACATTGACATGGGCAGAGTGGCTCCAATAATAGTAGTGCTGCTTGTCAACGGATACCCTCTAAAAACAGGAGAACTTTTCAGCTCAACATGTAGATGATCCAACAAGGGACGGTGCAGTGCTCGACCTAATTCTAGGGAATGAAGCCGGACAGGTGGTTGATGTGATGGTGGGGGAGCATTTTGGCGATAGCGATCACAACATGGTGAAATTCAAGTTTGTTATGTACAAAATAATGGACCAGTTCCAAAAAAGATTTTGGATTGGGGAAAGAGTAGATTTTAACAAAATAAGACAGGATCTGGCCACGGTAGACAGGAAAGAGTTACTTGTGGGGAAATCTACAGAAGAGCAGTGGAGGGCGGGGCGGGGGGGGGGGGGGGGCTCATAGAGGAAATGCGGAGGGTACAGGCCCAATATATTCCCTCTAGGGTAATAGGAATAGTGGTGGCACAGTAGCACAAGTGGTTAGCATTGTTGCTTCACAGCTCTAGGGTCCCAGGTTCGATTCCCGGCTTGGGTCACTGTCTGTGCGGAGTCTGCACGTTCTCCCCGTGTCTGCGTGGGTTTCCTCTGGGTGCTTCGGTTTCCTCCCACATGTCCTGAAAGACATGCTGTTAGGAATTGGACATTCTGAATTCTCCCTCTGTGTACCCGAACAGGTGCCGGAATGTGGCGACTAGGGGATTTTCACAGTAACTTCATTGGCAGTGTTAATGTCAGCCTACTTGTGACAATAATAAAGATTTTTTTTTTTAAAAGGTGCAACAAACTCATAACTATGGATGTCCCGAGATATTCAGGATAGAATGAGAAGGAAGCGAGAGGCTTTTAATAAGTAAGAGGGGAGCAAGTCTGCAGAGGTATTAGTGGAGCACAGAAAGTGCAGGATGGAGCTTAAGAAAGCAATTAGGAGAGGAAAGGGGATATGAAAAAGCTCTGGCTGGTAAATGTAGGGAAAATCCCAAGATATTCTGTAAGTATATCAATGGGAAGAGGAGAACTGGGGTAAGAGTAGGGCCCATTGTGGGCCAAGGGGGAATCTGTGGGTGGAGCCAGAGGACATTGGCAGGGTGTTGAACAAATATTTCACATGTCTTCAACCAAGAGAATGAGGCAGATATGGAACTCGGAGACTGTGAGGTTATTGAGCAAATTGTCACAGGGAGTGACAAGGTATTGGAGATTTTGGAGGACTTAAAAATGGAGAAATCTCAAGGTCCGAATGAATTGTCCCCCAGGATGCTGTGGGAGGCGAGGGGGGAGATTGCAGGGGCCGTGATCCAAATTATTAATCCCTCTCTGACCTCAGGGGAGGTGCCGAGGACTGGAGAACAGCGAATGTGGTCCCATTATTGAAGAAAGGTTGTAGAGACAAGCCAGGGAACTACAAACCAGTGAGTCTCACGTCAGTGTTAGGGAAACTATGGGAGAAGATTCTGAAGGAGAGAATCTGTCTCCACTTGGAGAGGCAAGGTTAGATCAGGAATAGTCAGCATGGCTTTGTCAGAAGGAGGTCATGCCTAACAGATTTTATTGAATTTTTTGAGCAAGTAATCAAGTGTGTAGATGAGGGTAGTGTAGTTGATGTAGTTTACATGGATTTCAGCAAAGCCTTTGACACGGTTCCACATGGGAGACTTATTAAAAAGGCAAATGTACCTGGGATACAGGGGAACCTGATGAGGTGGATTCAAAGCTGGCTGAGCTGTAGGAGACAGAGGGTGATGACAGACGGCTGCGTTAGTGACTGTGAGCCAGTGACCAGTGGGGTACCACAGGGATCTGTGCTGGGTCCCCTATTGTTCGTCATTTATGTAAATAACACATGACCTGTGGGGGGTGGGATCAGTAAGTTTGCGATGACACAAAGATTGGCTGGGTGGTAACAGTGAGGCTGAGAGTCCTGGGTTACAGGAGGATATAGACGGGATGGTCAAATGGGCAGAAAAGTGGGAGATGGAATTTAATCTTGAAAAGTGTGAGGTGATACACTTTGGAAGGAGCAATTTGACACGGAAATATTCAATAAATGGCCTGACACTGGGAAGTTCCGAAGAACAAGGGGACCGTGGCGTGTTTGCCCATAGATCTCTGAAGGCAGACGGGCAGGTTAATAGGGGGGTGAAAAAGGGCATGTGGGACACTCGCCTTTATCAATCGGGGCATAGATTACAAAAGCAGGGAGGTCCTGTTGGAGTTGTGGAGAACTTTGGTGAGGTCACAGCTGGAGCACTGTGTGCAATTCTGGTCACCACATTATAGGAAGGATGTGATTGCACTGGAGGGGGTGCAGAGGAGATTCACTAGGATGTTGCCTGGGATGGAACATTTTAGTTATGAAGAGAGGTTGGATATGCTTGGGTTGTTTTCTCTGGAGCAGAGAGGGCTGAGGGGTGACCTGACCGAGGTGGAGAAGATTCTGAGGGGATGGACAGGGTGGATAAGGGAGCAGCTGTTCCCCTGAGTTGAATGGTTGGTTATGGCAAGTTCAAAGTGAGGGGCAGGAGGTTTAGAGGGGGATTTGAGGAAAAACCTTTTTACCCAGAGGGTGGTGAGGGTCTGGAACGCACGGCCTGGGAGGGGGGCAGAGGCGGGTCTGGAACGCACGGCCTGGGAGGGGGGTAGAGGCGGGTCTGGAACGCACGGCCTGGGAGGGGGGTAGAGGCGGGTCTGGAACGCACGGCCTGGGAGGGGGGCAGAGGCGGGTCTGGAACGCGCGGCCTGGGAGGGGGTAGAGGCGGGTCTGGATCGCGCGGCCTGGGAGGGGGTAGAGGTGGGTCTGGAACGCACGGCCTTGGGGGGGGGGAGAGGCGGGTCGCCTGGGTGAGCACTCGGCACACATTAATATTCGAGGCTATGGGCCAAGTGCTGGCCAATGGGATTAGGTGGGCAGGTCAGTGCTGGCCAATGGGATTAGGTGGGCAGGTCAGTGCTGGCCAATGGGATTAGGTCGGCAGGTCAGTGCTGGCCAATGGGATACGGTCAGCAGGTCAGTGCTGGCCAATGGGATTAGGTGGGCAGGTCAGTGCTGGCCAATGGGATACGGTCGGCAGGTCAGTGCTGGCCAATGGGATACGGTCGGCAGGTCAGTGCTGGCCAATGGGATTAGGTGGGCAGGTCAGTGCTGGCCAATGGGATTAGGTGGGCAGGTCAGTGCTGGCCAATGGGATTAGGTCGGCAGGTCAGTGCTGGCCAATGGGATTAGGTCGGCAGGTCAGTGCTGGCCAATGGGATTAGGTGGGCAGGTCAGTGCTGGCCAATGGGATTAGGTGGGCAGGTCAGTGCTGGCCAATGGGATGAGGTGGGCAGGTCAAAGAACAAAGAACAAAGAAATGTACAGCACAGGAACAGGCCCTTCGGCCCTCCAAGCCCGTGCCGACCATACTGCCCGACTAAGCTACAATCTTCTACCCTTCCTGGGTCCGTATCCTTCTATTCCCATCCTATTCATATATTTGTCAAGATGCCCCTTAAATGTCCCTATCGTCCCTGCCTCCACTACCTCCTCCGGTAGTGAGTTCCAGGCACCCACTACCCTCTGCGTAAAAAACTTGCCTCGTACATCTACTCTAAACTTTGCCCCTCTCACCTTAAACCTATGCCCCCTAGTAATTGACCCCTCTACCCTGGGGAAAAGCCTCTGACTATCCACTCTGTCTATGCCCCTCATAATTTTGTATACCTCTATCAGGTCGCCCCTCAACCTCCTTCGTTCCAGTGAGAACAAACCGAGTTTATTCAATCGCTCCTCATAGCTTATGCCCTCCATACCAGGCAACATTCTGGTAAATCTCTTCTGCACCCTCTCTAAAGCCTCCACATCCTTCTGGTAGTGTGGCGACCAGAATTGAACACTATACTCCAAGTGTGGCCTAACTAAGGTTCTATACAGCTGCAACATGACTTGCCAATTCTTATACTCAATGCCCCGGCCAATGAAGGCAAGCATGCCGTATGCCTTCTTGACTACCTTCTCCACCTGTGTAGCCCCTTTCAGTGATCTGTGGACCTGTACTCCTAGATCTCTTTGACTTTCAATACTCTTGAGGGTTCTACCATTCACTGTATATTCCCTACCTGCATTAGCCCTTCCAAAATGCATTACCTCACATTTGTCCAGGTTAAACTCCATCTGCCATCTCTCCGCCCAAGTCTCCAGACAATCTAAATCCTGCTGTATCCTCAGACAGTCCTCATCGCTATCCGCAATTCCACCAACCTTTGTGTCGTCTGCAAACTTACTAATCAGACCAGTTACATTTTCCTCCAAATCATTTATATATACTACAAACAGCAAAGGTCCCAACACTGATCCCTGTGGAACACCACTGGTCACAGCCCTCCAATTAGAAAAGCATCCCTCCATTGCTACCCTCTGCCTTCTATGGCCTAGCCAGTTCTGTATCCACCTTGCCAGTTCACCCCTGATCCCGTGTGACTTCACCTTTTGTACTAGTCTACCATGAGGGACCTTGTCAAAGGCCTTACTGAAGTCCATATAGACAACATCTACTGCCCTACCTGCATCAATCATCTTAGTGACCTCCTCGAAAAACTCTATCAAGTTAGTGAGACACGACCTCCCCTTCACAAAACCGTGCTGCCTCTCACTAATACGTCCATTTGCTTCCAAATGGGAGTAGATCCTGTCTCGAAGAATTCTCTCCAGTAATTTCCCTACCACTGAAGTAAGGCTCACCGGCCTGTAGTTCCCGGGATTATCCTTGCTACCCTTCTTAAACAGAGGAACAACATTGGCTATTCTCCAGTCCTCCGGGACATCCCCTGAAGACAGCGAGGATCCAAAGATTTCTGTCAAGGCCTCAGCAATTTCCTCTCCAGCCTCCTTCAGTATTCTGGGGTAGATCCCATCCGGCCCTGGGGACTTATCTACCTTAATATTTTTTAAGACACCCAACACCTCGTCTTTTTGGATCACAATGTGACCCAGGCTATCTACACCCCCTTCTCCAGACTCAACATCTACCAATTCCTTCTCTTTGGTGAATACTGATGCAAAGTATTCATTTAGTACCTCGCCCATTTCCTCTGGCTCCACACATAGATTCCCTTGCCTATCCTTCAGTGGGCCAACCCTTTCCCTGGCTACCCTCTTGCTTTTTATGTAAGTGTAAAAAGCCTTGGGATTTTCCTTAACCCTATTTGCCAATGACTTTTCATGACCCCTTCTAGCCCTTCTGACTCCCTGCTTAAGTTCCTTCCTACTTTCCTTATATGCCACACAGGCTTCGTCTGTTCCCAGCCTTTTAGCCCTGACAAATGCCTCCTTTTTCTTTTTGACGAGGCCTACAATATCATTCGTCATCCAAGGTTCCCGAAAATTGCCGTATTTATCTTTCTTCCTCACAGGAACATGCCTGTCCTGTATTCCTATCAACTGACACTTGAAAGCCTCCCACATGTCAGATGTTGATTTGCCCTCAAACATCCGCCCCCAATCTATGTTCTTCAGTTCCCGCCTAATATTGTTATAATTAGCCTTCCCCCAATTTAGCACATTCATCCTCGGACCACTCTTATCCTTGTCCACCAGTACTTTAAAACTTACTGAATTGTGGTCACTGTTACCGAAATGCTCCCCTACTGAAACATCTACCACCTGGCCGGGCTCATTCCCCAATACCAGGTCCAGTACCGCCTCTTCCCTAGTTGGACTGTTTACATATTGTTTTAAGAAGCCCTCCTGGATGCTCCTTACAAACTCTGCCCCGTCTAAGCCCCTGGCACTAAGTGAGTCCCAGTCAATATTGGGGAAGTTGAAGTCTCCCATCACCACAACCCTGTTGTTTTTACTCTTTTCCAAAATCTGTCTACCTATCTGCTCCTCTATCTCCCGCTGGCTGTTGGGAGGCCTGTAGTATACCCCCAACATTGTGACTGCACCCTTCTTATTCCTGATCTCTACCCATATAGCCTCACTGCCCTCTGAGGTGTCCTCTCGCTGCATAGCTGTGATACTCTCCTGAACAAGTAGCGCAACTCCGCCTCCCCTTTTACATCCCCCTCTATCCCGCCTGAAACATCTAAATCCTGGAACGTTTAGCTGCCAATCCTGCCCTTCCCTCAACCAGGTCTCTGTAATGGCAACAACATCATAGTTCCAAGTAGTAATCCAAGCTCTAAGTTCATCTGCCTTACCCGTAATGCTCCTTGCATTAAAACATATGCACTTCAGGCCACCAGACCCGCTGTGTTCAGCAACTTCTCCCCGTCTGCTCTGCCTCAGAGCCACACTGTCCCTATTCCCTAGTTCTCCCTCAACCCTCTCACCTTCTGACCTATTGCTCCCGTGCCCACCCCCCTGCCATACTAGTCAGTGCTGGCCAATGGGATTAGGTCGGCAGGTCAGTGCTGGCCAATGGGATTAGGTGGGCAGGTCAGTGCTGGCCAATGGGATTAGGTCAGCAGGTCAGTGCTGGCCAATGGGATACGGTCGGCAGGTCAGTGCTGGCCAATGGGATTAGGTGGGCAGGTCAGTGCTGGCCAATGGGATACGGTCGGCAGGTCAGTGCTGGCCAATGGGAGTAGGTGGGCAGGTCAGTGCTGGCCAATGGGATACGGTCGGCAGGTCAGTGCTGGCCAATGGGATTAGGTGGGCAGGTCAGTGCTGGCCAATGGGATTAGGTGGGCAGGTCAGTGCTGGCCAATGGGATTAGGTGGGCAGGTCAGTGCTGGCCAATGGGATTAGGTGGGCAAGTCAGTGCTGGCCAATGGGATTAGGTGGGCAGGTCAGGTGTTTTTCTTGTGTCGGTCAGACTCGAAGGGCCTCTCTAGTATTCTGTGACTCTGTGAAAGATGGAATTAAACACCAGGGCTTCAACGACCGTTATAGGGGAACATGTTTATCACTACTTGCAAGACTGGTTCCGGCGATGAGGTTTTCCACTTTTATAGGTGAGGCGCTAAAAACCGATGGGAGCAGGGTAGCTACAATAATGGAGCAGTCGGCCCGGCTCTGCTTGCAGGCGTATGTGGACAAGGTTCAGGCTTAAGGGGTGTGACTGGCTCCAACACAAATTGAATTGGGTGGAAATATTCCAACTGGGCAAGGGAGACCTGTATGAAGGTATCCAAAGGTATTTTGAGGTTTTCCGGAACGAACTGGAGAAGTTAAAGGGGTTCCAAGCCAAAATATTTGCCGACCCTGAGGCCACACCAAGATTCCACAGGGCCAGAATGGTCCCTTGTTCTATGTTAGAAAAAGTGGAAGTAGAATTTCGCCTTGGAGACCGAGCCATCATTAAACACGTAAAGTTCAGGAAGTGGGCCACAGCCACTGTACCTGTCCTCAAACCTGACAATGCGGCCCACATTTGCAGGGATTATAAACTAACAGTCAATTGAGCAGCCAAATTGGATGACTCGGTATTAGAACATAGAACATAGAACAATACAGCGCAGTACAGGCCCTTCGGCCCACGATGTTGCACCGAAACAAAAGCCATCTAACCTACACTATACCATTATCATCCATATGTTTATCCAATAAACTTTTAAATGCCCTCAATGTTGGCGAGTTCACTACTGTAGCAGGTAGGGCATTCCATGGCCTCACTACTCTTTGCGTAAAGAACCTACCTCTGACCTCTGTCCTATATCTATTACCCCTCAGTTTAAAGTTATGTCCCCTCATGCCAGCCATTTCCATCTGCGGGAGAAGGCTCTCACTGTCCACCCTATCCAACCCCCTGATCATTTTGTATGCCTCTATTAAGTCTCCTCTTAACCTTCTTCTCTCCAACGAAAACAACCTCAAGTCCATCAGCCTTTCCTCATAAGATTTTCCCTCCATACCAGGCAACATCCTGGTAAATCTCCTCTGCACCCGCTCCAAAGCCTCCACGTCCTTCCTATAATGCGGTGACCAGAACTGTACGCAATACTCCAAATGCGGCCGAACCAGAGTTCTGTACAGCTGCAACATGACCTCCCGACTCCGGAACTCAATTCCTCTACCAATAAAGGCCAACACTCCATAGGCCTTCTTCACAACCCTATCAACCTGGGTGGCAACTTTCAGGGATCTATGTACATGGACACCTAGATCCCTCTGCTCATCCACACTTTCAAGAACTTTACCATTAGCCAAATATTCCGCATTCCTGTTATTCCTTCCAAAGTGAATCACCTCACACTTCTCTACATTAAACTCCATTTGCCACCTCTCAGCCCAGCTCTGCAGCTTATCTATATCCCTCTGTAACCTGCTACATCCTTCCACACTATCGACAACACCACCGACTTTAGTATCGTCTGCAAATTTATCGTCTGATTGGAGTAGATTCCTTCCGAATCTGACCAACCTTGCATACTTTGTTAAAGAAAGACCAGAAATGGTTTTGGAAAGCACCCCAGGAGGCGGCCTTCAATCAAATGAAGGAGTGTTTTCAGTCCGCGAGTTTACTGATCCAGTTTGACCCTCGGAAAACCTTGTCCTCACTTGCGACACGTCTCCATAAGGGATTCGAGCTGGTCCTTTCTCATCAGTTGCCCAATGGAACAGACAGGCCCATTGCTTATGAATCCCGAACCTTCTCCAAGGCAGAGGAAGCCTCTCCGACGCAGAGGAAGTCTCTCCGAGGCAAGGGATGGGACTCTCAAGTTGAAAAGGAGGCGGTTGGTGATTGTGTTCAGCATTAAGAAATTGGGGCGGTATTTCACATTGGTGATATTCACAAACTCTTGTTTGGATTATTCAAGGAGGATAAGGTAACTCCCCCCACCTCACTCCCTCTGCCCAAATAGAATGCTGGTCTTTGCTACTGTCAGCCTATGAATATACTTGGAGCATCTGCCTGGGGTCCAGGTAAGTCATGCTGATGCCTTGAGCCATCTTCCAATAGCCGTAAGCCCCACATCCCCACTGTTGCCGGAGGCAGTCATGGGAACTTTAAACTTCCTGGAAACACACCGGTGTCTGCAAGAGAAATCAGTTTGTGGACACAAAAAGACCCTGTCCTGTCAAAATAAAGATTATTCTGATTTCCGGTGAATGTGATGTCTGATTCGGGGTGATTGTGGTGTCAGATTCCGGGTGATGGTGGAGTCTGACTCCAGGTGATTGTGATACCTGATTCGGGGTGATTGCAGTGTCTGATTCCAAGTGATTGTGGTGTCTGATTCTCCGTGATTGTGGTGTCTGATTCTGGGTGATTGTGGAGTCTGATTCCGGGTGATGGTGGTGTCTGAGTCCCAGTGATTGTGATTCTTAGTGTTTGCAATGTCTGATTCTGGGTGGTTGCGGTGTCGGATTCTGGGTGATTGTGGTGATCTCGGGGCACATTGGTCTCCGCTGTGGAGGGGTAGCTCCCACCTTAGACAGGTTCCACCTGTCCCAGTGCTCCGGGAATGATAAACTTTCCCTCCGGGGTTCCTGACGCTGTGAGGCAGCAATGCTAAGCGTTATTGTTCTGATTCTGGGTGATTGTGGTGTCTGATTCTGGGTGATTGTGGTGTCTGATTCTGTGTGATTGTGGTGTCTGATTCTGGGTGATTGTGGTGTCTGATTCTGGGAGATTGTGCTGATTCAGGGTGATTGTGCTGATTCGGGGTGATTGTGGTGTCTGATTCTGGGTGATTGTGGTGTCTGATTCCAGGTTATTGTATTGTCTGATTCGGGGTGATTGTGGTGTCTGATTCTGGGTGATTGCGATGTCTGATGCTGGGTGATTGTGGAGTCTGATTCTGGGTCATAGTGCTGATTCTGAATGATTGTTGTGTCTGATTCTGGGTGATTGTGGTGTCTGATTCTGGGTGATTGTGATGTCTGATTCTGGGTGATTGTGCTGATCCTGGGTGATTGTGCTGTTTCGGGGTGATTGTGCTGATTCTGGTGTCTGATTCGGGGTGTTTGTGCTGATTCAGGGTGATTGTGCTAATTCGGGGTGATTGTCGTGTCTGATTCTGGGTGATTGTTGTGTCTGATACGCGGTGATTGTGCTGATTCTGGGTAATTGTGCTCATTCTGGGTGATTGTGGTGTCTGATTCTGGGTGATTGTGGTGTCTGATTCTGGGTGATTGTTGTGGCTGATTCGGCGTGATTGTGGTGTCTGATTCTGGGTGATTGTTGTGTCTGATACGCGGTGATTGTGCTGATTCTGGGTAATTGTGCTCATTCTGGGTGATTGTGGTGTCTGATTCTGGGTGATTGTGGTGTCTAATTCTGGGTGATTGTGGTGTCTGATTCTGGGTGATTGTGGTGTCTGATTCTGGGAGATTGTGCTGATTCTGGATGATTGTGCTGTTTCGGGGTGATTGTGCTGATTCTGGTGTCTGATTCTGGGTGATTGTACTGATTCAGGGTGATTGTGCTGATTCGGGGTGATTGTGGTGTCTGATTCTGGGTGATTGTGGTGTCTGATTCTGGGTGATTATTGCGTCTGATTCGGGGTAATTGTGCTGATTCTGGGTGATTGTGGTGTCTGATTCTGTGTGATTGTGGTGTCTGATTCTGGGTGATTGTGGTGTCTGATTCGGGGTGATTGTGGTGTCTGATTCTGGGTGATTGTGGTGTCTGATTCTGGGTGATTATTGTGTCTGATTCGGGGTAATTGTGCTGATTCTGGGTGATTGTGGTGTTTGATTCTGTGTGATTGTGGTGTCTGATTCTGGGTGATTGTTGTGTCTGATTCTGTGTGATTGTGGTGTCTGATTCTGGGTGATTGTGGTGTCTGATTCTGGGTGATTGTGGTATCTGATTCTGGGTGATTGTGGTGTCTGATTCTGGGTGATTGTGGTGGCTGTTTCAGGGTGATTGTGCTGATTCTGGGTGATTCTTGTGCCTGGGACATTATCTGATCAGTTGGATTCCCAGAGGATGATGATGTCAGGCTGTTGTTCTCCCACCTTTGGCACAAAGGGGGCTGGTTTAGCACAGGGCTAAATCGCTGGCTTTTAAAACAGACCAAGGCAGGCCAGCAGCATGGTTCAATTCCCGTACCAGTCTCCCCGAACAGGCGCCGCAATGTGGCGACTAGGGGCTTTTCACAGTAACTTCATTTGAAGACTACTTGTGACCATAAGCGATTTTCATTTCATTTCATTTTTCACAAGCCCCCAGATGTCAGCAAGTTGGACTTTGCTGGGTCGACAGTCGACGTGGTCCTTTATGTTTCTGAGGTCCTTCTCTCTGGGAATATTGGTCTCCGCTGTGGAGGGGTATATCCCACCTTAGACAGGTTCCTCCTGTCCCAGTGCTCCGGGAATGACAAACTTTCCCTCAGGCAACATTTTCTTAGCCACATGTTCGTAGATCCCTACAGTGCAGGTGGCCATTCGGCCCATCAAGCCTGCATGCACCTTCAAAAGAACACCCTACCTAGGCCCACTCCCCACCGTAACCGTGTAATACCACTGAACAGCACATCTTCGGACTGTGGGAGAAAACCGGAGCACCCGGAGGAAACCCACGCAGACACGGAGAGAACATGCAGACTCCACACAGCTGACATCAGAATTGAACTTAGGGTTCCTGACGCTGTGAGTCATCAGTGCTAACCACTGTGCCATCGCGCTGCCTGGGACACTGGCGCTGTGAGTCATCAGTGCTAACCACTGTGCCACCGCGCTGCCTGGCTCACTGGCACTGTGAGACATCAGTGCTAACCACTGTGCCATTGCGCTGCCTGGGTCACTGGCGCTGTGAGACATCAGTGCTAACCACTGTGCCATCGCCCTGCCTGGGTCATTGGTGCTGTGAGTCATCAGTGCTAACCACTGTGCCATCGTGCTGCCTGGGTCACTGGCGCTGTGAGTCATCAGTGCTAACCACTGTGCCATCGCGCTGCCTGGGTCACTGGCGCTGTGAGTCATCAGTGCTAACCACTGTGCCATCCCTGTCTGATTCTGGATGATTGTGGTGTCTGATTCTGGGTGATTGTGGTGTCTGATTCTGGGTGATTGTGGTGTCTGATCTTGGGTGATTGTGCTGTCTGATTCTGTGTGACTGTTCTGATTCTGGGTGATTGTCGTGTCTGATTGCCGGTGATTGTGGTGTCTGGTGCGGGGTGATTGTGCTGCTTCTGGGTCATTGCGGTGTCTGATTCACGGTGATTGTATTGTCTGATTCGGGGTGATTGTGCTGATTCTGGGTGATTGTGGTGTCTGATTCTGGGTGATTGTGGTGTCTAATTCCAAGTTATTGTATTGTCTAATTCGGAGTGATTGTGCTGATTCTGGGTGATTGTGGTGTCTGGTTCTGGGTGATTGTGATGTCTGATTCTGGGTGATTGTGGTGTCTGATGTTGGATGCTTGTGCTGATTCTGGGTGATTGTGTCTGATTCTGGGTGATTGTGACGATTCTGGGTGATTGTGATGTCTGATTCAGGTGATTGTGATGACTGATTCGAGGTGATTGTGATTTCTGATTCTGGGTCATTGTGATGTCTGATTCTGAGTGATTGTGGTGTCTGATTCCAGGTTATTGTATTGTCTGATTCGGGGTGATTGTGCTGATTCTGGGTGATTGTGATGTCTGATTCTGGGTGATTGTGCTGATTCTGGGTGATTGTGCTGGTTCTGGGAGATTGTGTTGATTCTGGATGATTGTTCTGATTCTGGGTGATTGTGGCATCTGATTCAGGGTGATTGTGCTGTTTCAGGGTGATTGTGCTGGTTCTGGTGTCTGATTCGGAGTGAATGTGCTGATTCAGGGAGATTGTGCTGATTCGGGGTGATTGTGGTGTCTGATTCTGTGTGATTGTAGTGTCTGATTTGGAGCAGTTGTGCTGATTTGTGGTGATTGTGCTGATTCTGGGTGATTGTGGTGTCTGATTCTGAATGATTGTGGTGTCTCATTCTGTGTGAGTGTGCTGATTCTGGGTGTTTGTGGTGTCTGATTCTGGATGATTGTGATGTCTGATTCTGGGTGATTGTGGTGGATGATTCGGGGTGATTGTGCTGATTCTGGGTGATTGTGGTGTCTGATTCTGGGTGATTGTGGTGTCTGACTCTGGGTGATTGTGATGTCTGGTTCTGGGTGATTGTGCTGGTTCTGGGAGATTGTGTTGATTCTGGATGATTGTTCTGATTCTGGGTGATTGTGGCGTCTGATTCGGGGTGATTGTGCTGTTTCAGGGTGATTGTGCTGGTTCTGGTGTCTGATTCGGAGTGATTGTGCTGATTCAGAGTGTTTGTGCTGATTCGGGGTGATTGTGGTGTCTGATTCTGTGTGATTGCAGTGTCTGATTCGGAGCGGTTGTGCTGAATTGTGGTGATTGTGCTGATTCTGGGTGATTGTGGTGTCTGATTCTGGGTGATTGTTGTGGCTGATTCGGGGTGATTGTGCAGATTCTGAGTAATTGTGCTCATTCTGGGTGATTGTGGTGTCTGATTCTGGGGGATTGTGGTGTCTGATTCCAGGTTATTGTATTGTCTGAGTCGGGGTGATTGTGCTGATTCTGGGTGATTGTGATGTCTGATTCTGGGTGATTGTGATGTCTGATTCTGGGTGATTGTGCTGATTCTGGGTGATTGTGCTGTTTCGGGGTGATTGTGCTGATTCTGGTGTCTGATTCGGCGTGATTGTGCTGATTCAGGGTGATTGTGCTAATTCGGGGTGATTGTGGTGTCTGATTCTGGGTGATTGTGGTGTCTGATTCTGGGTGATTGTGGTGGCTGTTTCAGGGTGATTGTGCTGATTCTGGGTGATTCTTGTGCCTGGGACATTATCTGATCAGTTGGATTCCTGGAGGATGATGATGTCAGGCTGTTGTTCTCCCACCTTTGGCACAAAGGGGGCTGGTTTAGCACAGGGCTAAATCGCTGGCTTTTAAAACAGACCAAGGCACGCCAGCAGCACGGTTCAATTCCCGTACCAGTCTCCCCGAACAGGCGCCGCAATGTGGCGACTAGGGGCTTTTCACAGTAACTTCATTTGAAGACTACTTGTGACCATAAGCGATTTTCATTTCATTTCATTTTTCACAAGCCCCCAGATGTCAGCAAGTTGGACTTTGCTGGGTTGACAGTCGACGTGGTCCTTTATGTTTCTGAGGTCCTTCTCTCTGGGAATATTTGTCTCCGCTGTGGAGGGGTATATCCCACCTTAGACAGGTTCCTCCTGTCCCAGTGCTCCGGGAATGACAAACTTTCCCTCAGGCAACATTTTCTTAGCCACATGTTCGTAGATCCCTACAGTGCAGGTGGCCATTCGGCCCATCAAGCCTGCACGCACCTACAAAAGAACACCCTACCTAGGCCCACTCCCCACCGTAACCGTGTAATACCACTTAACAGCACATCTTCGGACTGTGGGAGAAATCCGGAGCACCCGGAGGAAACCCACGCAGACACGGGGAGAACGTGCAGACTCCAGGCAGCTGACAGCAGAATTGAACTGGGGTTCCTGACGCTGGGAGTCATCAGTGCTAACCACTGTGCCATCGCGCTGCCTGGGTCACTGGCGCTGTGAGGCAACAATGCTAACCACTGTGCCATCGCGCTGCCTGGGTCACTGGCGCTGTGAGGCAGCAATGCTAACCACTGTGCCATGGCGCTGCCTGGGTCACTGGCGCTGTGAGGCAGCAATGCTAACCACTGTGCCATCGCGCTGCCTGGGTCCCTGGCGCTGTGAGACATCAGTGCTAACCACTGAGCCACCCCGGGTCTCTGACGCTTTGAGAAAGCAGTGCTAACCACTGTGCCACCCCTGTCTGATTCTGGGTGATTGTGGTGTCTGATTCTGGGTGATTGTGATGTCTGATCTTGGGTGATTGTGCTGTCTGATTCTGGTGTTGATTCCCGGTGATTGTATTGTCTGATTCGGGGTGATTGTGCTGCTTCTGGGTGATTGTGGTGTCTGATTCTGGGTGATTGTGGTGTCTGATTCTGGGTGATTGTGGTGTCTGATTCTGGGTGATTGTGCTGATTCTGGGTGATTGTGGTGTCTGATTCCCGGTGATTGTATTGTCTCATTTTGGGTGTTTGTGCTGATTCTGGGTGATTGTGGTGTCTGATTCTGGCTGATTGTGGTGTCTGATTGTGGGTGACTGTGGTGTCTGAAATCGGAGTGATTGTGATGTCTGATTCTGGGTGATTGTGGTGTCTGATTCCCAGTTATTGTATTGTCTGATTCGGGGTGATTGTGCTGATTCTGGGGGATTGTGGTGTCTGATTCTGGGTGATTGTGATGTCTGATGTTGGGTGATTGTGCTGATTCTGGGTGATTGTGATGTCTGATTCGGGTGATTGTGATGACTGATTTGGGGTGATTGTGATGTCTGATTCCGGGTGATTGTGGTGTCTGATTCTGAGTGATTGTGGTGTCTGATTCCAGGTTATTGTATTGTCTGATTCTGGGTGATTGTGCTGATTCTGGTTGATTGTGATGTCTGATTCTGGGTGATTGTGATGTCTGATTCTGGGTGATTGTGCTGGTTCTGGGAGATTGTGCCGATTCGGGGTGATTGTTCTGATTCTGGGTGATTGTGGTGTCTGATTCTGGGTGATTGTTCTGATTCTGGGTGATTGTGGTGTCTGATTCTGGGTGATTGTGCTGTTTCAGGGTGATTGCGCTGGTTCTGGTGTCTGATTCAGAGTGATTGTGCTGATTCAGGGTGATTGTGCTGATTCAGGGTGATTGTGGTGTCTGATTCTGGGTGATTGTAGTGTCTGATTCACGGTGGTTGTGCTGATTTGTGGTGATTGTGCTGATTCTGGGTGATTGTGGTGTCTAATTCTGGATGATTGTGCTGATTCTGGGTGATTGTGGTGTCTTGGACATTACATGCTCGGTTGGATTCCCGGAGGATGATGATCTCAGGCTGTTGCTCGCCCAACTATGGCTTCCCAGATGTCAGCAAGTTGGACTTCGCAGGGTCGACAGTCAATGTGGTCCTTTATGTTGCTGAAGTCCTTCTCTCTGGGAATATTGGTCTCCGCTGTGGAGGGGTATATCCCACCTTAGACAGGTTCCTCCTGTCCCAGTGCTCCGGGAATGACAAACTTTCCCTCAGGCAACATTTTCTTAGCCACATGTTCGTAGATCCCTAAAGTGCAGTTGGCCATTCGGCCCATCAAGCCTGCATGCACCTTCAAAAGAACACCCTACCTAGGCCCACTCCCCACCGTAACCGTGTAATACCACTGAACAGTACATCTTCGGACTGTGGGAGAAATCCGGAGCACCCGGAGGAAACCCACGCAGACACGGGGAGAACGTGCAGACTCCACACAGCTGACATCAGAATTGAACTGGGGTTCCTGACGCTGTGAGTCATCAGTGCTAACCACTGTGCCATCGCGCTGCCTGGGTCACTGGCGCTGTGAGACATCAGTGCTAACCACTGTGCCATCGCGCTGCCTGGGTCACTGGCGCTGTGTCATCAGTGCTAACCACTGTGCCATCGCGCTGCCTGGGTCACTGAAGCTGTGAGTCATCAGTGCTAACCACTGTGCCATCGCGCTGCCTGGGTCAATGGCGATGTGAGACATCAGTGCTAACCACTGTGCCATCGCGCTGCCTGGGTCACTGGCGATGTGAGTCATCAGTGCTAACCACTGTGCCATCGCACTGCCTGGGTCAATGGCGCTGTGAGACATCAGTGCTAACCACTGTGCCATCCCAGGTGCCTGACACTGTGAGACAGCAGTGCTAACCACTGTGCCACCCCGGGTCCCTGACGCTGTGAGAAAGCAGTGCTAACCACTGTGCCACTCTTGTACTATCTGTGTTTCACCTGCACAATTTAATGAGCTTGGGAAATGGGAGCGGGGGCAGCCAATCAGCACCCTCTGGTTGTGTAACAACCTGGGACCTCTGAATCTGCCCATTTAACCTGTGGACGTTCCAGGTTAGAATTCATGCCAGGGACGTATGCCTCCATCCTCTCTATCGTCCGCCAGCATCATCCTCCTCAAATACCACCCTAAATCGGAACACCTCTTCATCCATTAACAGTCTCCAACTCTGCCACACTGCACTCCGACGTATCTAAGGAAGGATGTGCTGGCCTTGGAAAGGGTCCAGAGGAGGGTCACAAGAATGATCCCTGGAATGAAGAACTTGTCGGATGAGGAACGGTTGAGGACTCTGGGTCTGTACTCGTTGGAGTTTAGAAGGATGAGGGAGGTCTTATTGAAACTTACAGGATACTGTGAGGCCTGGTTAGAGTGGACGTGGAGAGGATGTTTCCACTAGTAGGAAAAACTAGAAGCAGAGGACACCATCTCAGACTAAAGGGACGATCCTTTAAAACAGAGATGAGGAGGAATTTCTTCAGCCAGAGGGTGGTGAATCTGTGGAACTCTTTGCCGCAGAAGGCTGTGGAGGCCAAATCACTGAGTGAATTTAAGACCGAGATCGATAGGTTCCTGATTAATAAGGGGATCAGGGGTTATGGGGAGGAGGCAGCAGAATGGGGATGAGAAAATTATCAGCCATGATTGAATGGCGGAGCAGATTCGATGGGCCGAGTGGCCTAATTCTGCTCCTGTGTTATGCCCATTTCATGGCACTCATGCCTTCCACACCCTCGGGTACACCCACAATCCGAAGGCTCTGCCACCTGAACCTTTTTTATCCTGCTCCTCCATCTTCACCCTCTGACTTGCACAGGTCCCCCAGGACCCCCACCTCCAGGGACACGATCCGGTCCCTCTGGTCAGGCACCACCGTCTCCACCTCTTGTATCTTTCCCTCTTGTGTCTTGAGGCACTTCTCCACTCAGTCCTTTGACCTCACAGATGTGCTACTGCTCCCTCGATGGCCTTCGACCCGTCCCCATGCATCCTCCTTTGCTGTCAAAGTCCACCAACTGCTCCATCTGGGCCTTCCCCACTGGAGACGTCCTTTCCCCCTCCGCCCTCTTCACAATTGTTCCTGTGCCACAGGTCCCCTCCATTCCCTTAGTCGGGGCGTTGACTGATTTTTGCTGGGTATGGCCAATACTGTGGGAACCTCTCCATATTCCAAAACGACCCCACTTATGGGTATAAAGTGTCCCACCCAACGCCCTGTGTCCGACCACTCACTCCATGGCCGCCACCGGAAGTTGTTCATCTTCACTTCTGCCTACTGCCCCCCCCCCCCCCAACCCCCCCCACCACCCCCCCCCACCCCCCCCACTCTGGGACCCAGGGTAACGCTCTGGGACCCGGGGTAACGCTCCGGGGACCCAGGGTAACGCTCTGGGACCCGGGGTAACGCTCCGGGGACCCGGGTTCGAATCCCACCACTGCAGATGGTGAAATTTAAATTTAATAAAACTCTGGAATTAAAAGTCTAATGACGACCATGAAACATTGTCGATTGTCGTAAAAACCCATCTCGGTCACTAATGTCCTTTACGGGAGGAAATCTGACATCATAGATCGCAGTTATGTAAATGTGGTCACACCCAAGGTGCAGACAGAGAAATGGGTGACCACCAGAAAGGGCAGGCAGTCAGTGCAGGAATCCCCTGTGGTTGTCCCCCTCTCGAACAGATATACCCCTTTGGATACTGTCGGGGGGGTAGCCTATCAGGGGAAAACAGCAGCAGCCAGAGCAGTGGCACCACGGCTGGCTCTGATGTTCAGAAGGGAGGGTCAAAGCGCAGAAGAGTAATAGTAATAGGGGACTCTATAGTCAGGGGCACAGATAGGCGCTTCTGTGGACGTGAAAGAGACTCCAGGATGGTATGTTGCCTCCCTGGTGCCAGGGTCCAGGATGTCTCCGAACGGGTAGAGGGCATCCTGAAGGGGGAGGGCAAACAGGCAGAGGTCGTTGTACATATTGGTACTAACGACATAGGCAGGAAGGGGCATGAGGTCCTGCAGCAGGAGTTCAGGGAGCTAGGCAGAAAGTTAAAAGACAGGACCTCTAGGGTTGTAATCTCGGGATTACTCCCTGTGCCACGTGCCAGTGAGGCTAGAAATAGGAAGATAGAGCAGCTAAACACGTGGCTAAACAGCCGGTGTAGGAGGGAGGGTTTACGTTATCTGGACCACTGGGAGCTCTTCCGGGGCAGGTACCTTCTGTACAAGAAGGACGGGTTGCATCTAAACCGGAGAGGCATAAATATCCTGGCCGCGAAGTTTGCTAGTGTCACATGACAGGGTTTAAACTAGTATGGCAGGGGAGTGGGCACGGGAGCAAAGAACAAAGAACAAAGAAAAGAACAGCACAGGAACAGGCCCTTCGGCCCTCCAAGCCTACAATCTTCTACACATCCTGGGTCCGTATCCCTCTAGTCCCATCCTATTCATGTATTTGTCAAGATGCCCCTTAAATGTCACTATCGTCCCTGCTTCCACCACATTCTCCGGTAGCGAGTTCCAGGCACCCACTACCCTAGTAGGTCAGAAGATGAAAACATTGAGGGAGAACTAGGGAATAGGACCACTATGGCTCTGAGGAAGAGCAGACAGGGAGATGTTGCTGAAAACAGCGGGATTGGTGGCCTGAAGTGCATATGTTTTAATGCAAGAAGTATAACAGGTAAGGCAGATGAATTTAGAGTTTGAATTAGTACTTGGAACTATGATGTTGTTGCCATTACAGAGACCTGGTTGAGGGAAGGGCAGGATTGGCAGCTAAACGTTCCAGGATTTAGATGTTTCAGGCGGGATAGAGGGGGATGTAAAAGGGGAGGCGGAGTTGCGCTACTGGTTCGGGAGAATATCACAGCTGTACTGCGGGAGGACACCTCAGAGGGCAGTGAGGCTATATGGGTAGAGATCAGGAATAAGAAGGGTGCACTCACAATGTTGGGGGTTTACTACAGGCCTCACAACAGCCAGCGGGAGATGGAGGAGCAGATAGGTAGACAGATTTTGGAAAGGTATATAAGCAACAGGGTTGTTGTGATGGGAGACTTCAACTTCCCCAATATTGACTGGGATTCACTTAGTGCCAGGGGCTGGGACGGGGCAGAGTTTGTAAGGAGCATCCAGGAGGGCTTCTTACAACAATATGTAGACAGTCCAACTAGGGAAGGGGCGGTACTGGACCTGGTATTGGGAATGAGCCCGGCCAGGTGGTAGAAGTTTCAGTAGGGGAGCATTTCGGGAACAGTGACCACAATTCAGTAAGTTTTAAAGTGCTGGTGGCCAAGGATAAGAGTGGTCCTAGGGTGAATGTGCTAAATTGGGGGAAGGCTAATTTCAAAAATATTAGGCGGGAACTGAAGAACCTAGATTGGGGCGGATGTTTGAGGGCAAATCAACATCTGACATGTGGGAGGCTTTCAAATATCAGTTGAAAGGAATTCAGGGCCGGCATGTTCCTGAGGAAGGATAAATTTCATGATCCTTGGACAACGAGGGATATTGTAGGTTTCGTCAAAAAGAAAAAGGAGGCAATGGTCAGGGCTAGAAGGCTGGCCTTCTAGACGAAGCCCATGTAGAATATAAGGAAAGTAGGAAGGAACTTAAGCAAGGAGTCAGGAGGGCTAAAAGGGGTCACGAAAAGTCATTGGCAAATAGGGTTAAGGAAAATCCCAAGGCTTTTCACACGTATATAAAAAGCAAGAGGGTAGCCAGGGAAAGGGTTGGCCCACTGAAGGATAGGCAAGGGAATCTATGTGTGGAGCCAGAGGAAATGGGCGAGGTACTAAATAAATACTTTGCATCAGTATTCACCAAAGAGAAGGAATTGGTGGATGTTGAGTCTGGAGAAGGGGGTGTAGATAGCCTGGGTCACATTGAGATTCTAAAAGACGAGGTATTGGGCGTCTTGAAAAATATTAAGGTAGATAAGTCCCCAGGGCCTGATGGGATCTACCCCAGAATACTGAAGGAGGCAAGAGAGGAAATTGCTGAGGCCTTGACAGAAATCTTTGAATCTACGCTGTCTTCAGGTGATGTCCCGGAGGACTGGAGAATAGCCAATGTTGTTCCTTTGTTTAAGAAGGGTAGCAAGGATAATCCAGGGAACTACAGGCCGCTGAGTTTTACGTCAGTGGTAGGGAAATTACTGGAGAGAATTCTTTGAGACAGGATCTACTCCCATTTGGAAGCTAGGGGTCGTATTAGCAAGAGGCAGCACGGTTTTGTGAAGGGGAGGTCGTGTCTCACTATCTTGATAGAGTTTTTCGCGGAAGTCACAAAGATGATTGATGCAGGTAGGGCAGTGGATGTTGTCTATATGGATTTCAGTAAGGCCTTTGACAAGGTCCCTCATGGCAGACTGGTTCAAAAGGTGAAGTCACACGGGATCAGAGGTGTGCTTGCAAGATGGATACAGAACTGGCTAGGTCATAGAAGGCAGTTGGAAGGCTGCTTTTCTGATTGGTTGGCTGTGACTAGTGGTGTTCCGTGGGGATCAGTGCTGGAACCGTTGCTGTTCGTAGTATATATAAATGATTTGAAGGAAAATATAACTGGTCTGATTAGTAAGTTTGCGGACGACACAAAGGTTGGTGGAATTGCGGATAGCGATGAGGACTGTCAGAGGATACAGCAGGATTTAGATTGTTTGGAGACTTGGGCGGAGAAATGGCAGATGGAGTTTAATCCGGACAAATGCGAGGTAATGCATTTTGGAAGGTCTAATGCAGGTAGGGAATATACAGTGAATGGTAGAACCCTCAAGAGTATTGACAGTCAGAGAGATCTTGGTGTCCAAGTCCACAGGTCACTGAAAGGGGCAACACAGATGGAGAAGGTAGTCAAGAATGCATACGACATGCTTGCCTTCATTGGCCGGGGCATTGAGTATAAAAATTAGTAAGTCATGTTGCAGCTGTATAGAACCTTAGTTAGGCCACACTTGGAGTATAGTGTTCAATTCTGGTCGCCACACTACCAGAAGGATGTGGAGGCTTTAGAGAGGGTGCAGAAGAGATTTACCGGAATGTTGCCTGGTATGGAGGGCATTAGCTATGAGGAGCGGTTGAATAAACTCGGTTTGTTCTCACTGGAACGAAGGAGATTGAGGGGCAATCTGATAGAGGTCTACAAAATTATGAGGGGCATAGACAGAGTGGATAGTCAGAGGCTTTTCCCCAGGGTAGAGGAGTCAATTACTAGGGGGCATAGGTTTAAGGTGAGAGGGGCAAGGTTTAGAGTAGATGTACGAGGCAAGTTTTTTACGCAGAGGGTAGTGGGTGCCTGGAACTCACTACCGGAGGGGGTGGTGGAAGCAGGGACGATAGTGACATTTAAGGGGCACCTTGACAAATACATCAATAGGATGGGAATAGAGGGATACGGACCCAGGAAGTGTAGAAGATTGTAGTTTAGTCGGGCAGCATGGTCGGCACGGGCTTGGAGGGCCGAAGGGCCTGTTCCTGTGCTGTACATTTCTTTGTTCTTTGTCCTTACCCGGTCTGGCCTACATGTGACTCCAGATCCACAGCAATGCGGTTGACTCTGAATGGCCCTCTCAAGGACAACAAATGCTGACCCAGTGATGGCCACATGCCGTGAATGAATGAAAGAAACTCCCTTGTGGATTGGCAGGTGTGACAGGATTATCCGTACAAATTTATGTCAATCCCACAGAGTAATAATACAAAAGTCCTTTATTGGCTTTTATAAGAAAATCATACAATACCGACCATTAATACTAATGACATATTCACAGTCCCGAGTATAATAAAGACCGATATTAATGAGACAAACAGTGGGAACATTCAGAGTTTCACTGAGGGTGAAATCTTGTCTGATTCGGAAGCATTGATTCTAAAGCGCCTCAAAGAAAATAAAATACTGCAGGCGTTGGAAATCTGAAAGAGAAACATTGAAAATAGAAGCAGGAGGAGGCCATTCGGCCCTTCGAGCCTGCTCCCCATTCATCACCATCATGGCGGATCATCCAACACAACAGCTTAATCCTGCATTCCTCACAACATAAAATAAAAACAAAATGCGGAAATACTCAGCAAGTTTGATCACCTTTCCTCAGAATTAAAGGTTTCTAACCCGGATGTGGGGAGAAAAGATTGAATGAGAAAAGGTGAAGATGGTGACAGACAAACGGAGGTGAAATGGAGGAGGATGGCAATGCCTCCCACCCAGGCATTGCCCTCTTCCAAACCCTTCCATCAGGCAGAAGGTAAGGAAGTCTCCAGACATAGGAACAGCTTCTTTCCCACAGCTACAAGACTCCTCAACGACTCCCCCTCGGACTGATCTGTTCCCTGTAAGAACACTATTCACGACGCCCTATGCTGCTCTTGCTCATGTATTTGCTTTGTTTGGCCCCTTGTTCCGCACTGTAACCAATCACTGTTTGTCGATGTACCATTTGTCAATGTTCTCTGTTGATTATTCTTTTTGTCTACTATGTACGTACTGTGTACGTTCCCTCGGCCGCAGAAAAATACTTTTCACTGTACAGAATCAGACGGTGGAAAGAGATTCAACATTTACATCAGCTGCCATAGAATATGATTGTTGCAAAACATTACCTCATCTGATTTTAGTTTATTTGAATTTGGTTTTAACAAGAAACGACCGGGTTCTGGAATCTCCGCCGCTCGAGGACAGTTTTGTTTGGTCTGTCAGCTCCAAGGCTGCAATTCCTTTTACCAACGGAACATTGTGAACACAAACTCGCTTAAAAGTTAATATAAAAAATGTAAAATCGTTAACAATCTGATCTCGGTCTCAGTAAATTTCTCTTCTCTCCGATCCCTGGATCTCTGTCGCTGACTGGATCAGAAGCTGCTGCATTCTCAGACCCGGGTGTGTTGGTGGGAGAGATACAGACCCGGGTGTGTTGGTGGGAGAGATACAGACCCGGGTGTGTTGGTGGGAGAGATACAGACCCGGGTGTGTTGGTGGGAGAGATACAGACCCGGGTGTGTTGGTGGGAGAGATACAGACCCGGGTGTGTTGGTGGGAGAGATACAGACCCGGGTGTGTTGGTGGGAGAGATACAGACCCGGGTGTGTTGGTGGGAGAGATACAGACCCGGGTGTGTTGGTGGGAGAGATACAGACCCGGGTGTGTTGGTGGGAGAGATACAGACCCGGGTGGGTGGGAGTGATACAGACCCGGGTGTGTTGGTGGGAGTGATACAGACCCGGGTGTGTTGGTGGGAGAGATACAGACCCGGGTGTGTTGGTGGGAGAGATACAGACCCGGGTGGGTGGGTGGGAGTGATACAGACCCGGGTGTGTTGGTGGGAGAGATACAGACCCGGGTGGGTGGGAGAGATACAGACCCGGGTGTGTTGGTGGGAGAGATACAGACCCGGGTGTGTTGGTGGGAGAGATACAGACCCGGGTGTGTTGGTGGGAGAGATACAGACCCGGGTGTGTTGGTGGGAGAGATACAGACCCGGGTGTGTTGGTGGGAGAGATACAGACCCGGGTGTGTTGGTGGGAGAGATACAGACCCGGGTGGGTGGGAGAGATACAGACCCCTCTGCACGGACACTGCTGGATGAGGAGCTGCTTGCTGACTCTTGCTGTGTAGTGCGCCGCTCACACACTCGGCAGGCCCAGCCGACAGTCAATCCCCCAGATGGTTTCCATCTTTCCGTTGCCAAGTGTGGGTCGGCCAATGGTCGTCAGGGGAAACGTGTTGATTTTAATCTGAGCAATCAGTTCCTTCACATTGGCTGTGGAGTCCCGCACCAATCCATAAATATTCAGAGTTTTCAGGGTGGCAATCTCCCCCAGGTTCCTGTGCACAGACCAGCAGAAACCAATAAATAACTGACAGACCCGTTAGAGCAGGGGAACCGGCACCAATGCCACTGATTGCAGCCTGAAGGTACAGACAAACTTCACACAGGTCACACAATATCCACACAATCAACGTGATCAGGGTGTCCTCCATCTAACCCAGGGATCACCGGACAGTGATCAGGAGCAGGAACCCTGGCTGATTTCCCCTCTCTCTCTAACATAGAACATGGAACATAGAACGATACAGCGCAGTACAGGCCCTTCGGCCCACGATGTTGCACCGAAACAAAAGCCATCCAACCTACACTATGCCATTATCATCCATATGTTTATCCAATAAACTTTTAAATGCCCTCAATGTTGGCGAGTTCACCACTGTAGCAGATAGGGCATTCCACGGCCTCACTACTCTTTGCGTAAAGAACCTACCTCTGACCTCTGTCCTCTGTCCTATATCTATTACCCCTCAGTTTAAAGTTATGTCCCCTCGTGCCAGCCATATCCATCCGCGGGAGAAGGCTCTCACTGTCCACCCTATCCAACCCCCTGATCATTTTGTATGCCTCTATTAAGTCTCCTCTTAACCTTCTTCTCTCCAACGAAAACAACCTCAAGTCCATCAGCCTTTCCTCATAAGATTTTCCCTCCATACCAGGCAACATCCTGGTAAATCTCCTCTGCACCCGCTCCAAAGCCTCCACGTCCTTCCTATAATGCGGTGACCAGAACTGTACGCAATACTCCAAATGCGGCCGTACCAGAGTTCTGTACAGCTGCAACATGACCTCCCGACTCCGGAACTCAATCCCTCTACCAATAAAGGCCAACACTCCATAGGCCTTCTTCACAACCCTATCAACCTGGGTGGCAACTTTCAGGGATCTATGTACATGGACACCTAGATCCCTCTGCTCATCCACACTTTCAAGAACTTTACCATTAGCCAAATATTCCGCATTCCTGTTATTCCTTCCAAAGTGAATCACCTCACACTTCTCTACATTAAACTCCATTTGCCACCTCTCGGCCCAGCTCTGCAGCTTATCTATATCCCTCTGTAATCTGCTACATCCTTCCACACTATCGACAACACCACCGACTTTAGTATTGTCTGCAAATTTACTCACCCACCCTTCTGCGCCTTCCTCTAGGTCATTGATAAAAATGACAAACAGCAACGGCCCCAGAACAGATCCTTGTGGTACTCCACTTGTGACTGTACTCCATTCTGAACATTTCCCATCAACCACCACCCTCTGTCTTCTTTCAGCTAGCCAATTTCTGATCCACATCTCTAAATCATCCTCAATCCCCAGCCTCCGTATTTTTTGCAATAGCCTACCGTGGGGAACCTTATCAAACGCTTTGCTGAAATCCATATACACCACATCAACTGCTCTACCCTCGTCTACCTGTTCAGTCACCTTCTCAAAGAACTCAATAAGGTTTGTGAGGCATGACCTACCCTTCACAAAGCCATGCTGACTATCCCTGATCATATTATTCCTATCTAGATGATTATAAATCTTGTCTCTTATAATCCCCTCCAAGACTTTACCCACTACAGACGTGAGGCTCACCGGCCTATAGTTGCCGGGGTTGTCTCTGCTCCCCTTTTTGAACAAAGGGACCACATTTGCTGTCCTCCAGTCCTCTGGCACTATTCCTGTAGCCAATGATGACATAAAAATCAAAGCCAAAGGTCCAGCAATCTCTTCCCTGGCCTCCCATAGAATCCTAGGATAAATCCCATCAGGTCCCGGGGACTTATCTATTTTCAGCCTGTCCAGAATTGCCAACACCTCTTCCCTACGTACCTCAATGCCATCTATTCTATTAGCCTGGGGCTCAGCATTCTCCTCCACAACATTATCTTTTTCCTGAGTGAATACTGACGAAAAATATTCATTTAGTATCTCGCCTATCTCTTCAGACTCCACACACAATTTCCCATCCCTGTCCTTGACTGGTCCTACTCTTTCCCTAGTCATTCGCTTATTCCTGACATACCAACAGAAAGCTTTTGGGTTTTCCTTGATCCTACTTGCCAAATACTTCTCATGTCCCCTCCTTGCTCGTCTTAGCTCTCTCTTTAGATCCTTCCTCGCTACCTTGTAACTATCCATCGCCCCAACCGAAACTTCACACTTCATCTTCACCAGGGATAACCCAGGGATCACTGGACAGTGATCAGGAGCAGGAACCCTGGCTGATTTCCCCTCTCTCTCTCTAACCCAGGGATCACTGGACAGTGATCGGGAGCAGGAACCCTGGCTGATTTCCCCTCTCTCTCGAACCCAGGGGTCACTGGACAGTGATCAGGAGCAGGAACCCTGGCTGATTTCCCCTCTCTCTCTCCAACCCAGGGATCACTGGACAGTGATCAGGAGCAGGAACCCTGGCTGATTTCCCCTCTCGCTCTAACCCAGGGATCACTGGACAGTGATCAGGAGCAGGAACCCTGGCTGATTTCCCCTCTCTCTCTCTAACCCAGGGATCACTGGACAGTGATCAGGAGCAGGAACCCTGGCTGATTTCCCCTCTCTATTTAACCCAGCGGTCACTGGACAGTAATCAGGAGCAGGAACCCTGGCTGATTTCCCCTCATTCTCTAACCCAGGGATCACTGGACAGTGATCAGGAGCAGGAACACTGGCTGATTTCACCTCTCTCTCTAACCCAGGGATCACTGGGCATTGATTAGGAGCAGGAACACTGGCTGATTTCCCCTCTCTCTCTCTAACCCAGGGATCACTGGCCAGTTATCAGGAGCAGGAACCCTGGCTGATTTCCCCTCTCTCTCGAACCCAGAGGTCACTGGACAGTGATCAGGAGCAGGAACCCTGGCTGATTTCCCCTCTCTCTCTAACCCAGGGATCACTGGACAGTGATCAGGAGCAGGAACCCTGGCTGATTTCCCCTCTCTCTCCAACCAGGGATCACTGGGCAGTGATCAGGAGCAGGAACACTGGCTGATTTCCCCTCTCTCTCTCTAACCCAGGGATCACTGGACAGTGATCAGGAGCAGGAACACTGGCTGATTTCCCCTCTCTCTCGAACCCAGGGGTCACTGGACAGTGATCAGGAGCAGGAACCCTGGCTGATTTCCCTTCTCTCTCTAACCCAGGGGTCACTGGACAGTGATCAGGAGCAGGAACCCTGGGTGATTTCCCCTCTCTCCCTCTCTCTAACCCAGGGGTCACTGGACAGTGATCAGGAGCAGGAACCCTGGCTGATTTCCCCTCTCTCTCTCTCTAACCCAGAGGTCACTGGACAGTGATCAGGAGCAGGAACCCTGGCTGATTTCCTCTCTCTCTCTCAAACCCAGGGGTCACTGGACAGTGATCAGGAGCAGGAACCCTGGCTGATTTCCCCTCTCACTAACCCAGGGATCACTGGACAGTGATCAGGAGCAGGAACTCTGGCTGATTTCCCCTCTCTCTCTAACCCAGGGATCACTGGACAGTGATCAGGAGCAGGAACCCTGGCTGATTTCCCCTCTCTCTCCAACCAGGGATCACTGGACAGTGATCAGGAGCAGGAACCTTGGCTTATTTCCCCTCTCTCTCTAACCCATGGATCACTGGACAGTGATCAGGAGCAGGAACGCTGGCTGATTTCCCATCTCTCTCTAACCCAGGGATCACTGGACAGTGATCAGGAGCAGGAACCCTGGCTGATTTCCCCTCTCTATTTAACCCAGTGGTCACTATACAGTAATCAGGAGCAGGAACCCTGGCTGATTTCCCCGCACTCTCTAACCCAGGGATCACTGGACAGTGACCAGGAACCCTGGCTGATTCCACCTCTCTCTCTAACCCAGGGATCACTGGGCAGTGATTAGGAGCAGGAACCCTGGCTGATTTCCCCCCTCTCTCTCTAACCCAGGGATCACTGGACAGTGATCAGGAGCAGGAACACTGGCTGATTTCCCCTCTCTCTCTAACCCAGGGATCACTGGACAGTGATCAGGAGCAGGAACCCTGGCTGATTTCACCTCTCTCTCTAACCCAGGGATCACTGGGCAGTGATTAGGAGCAGGAACCCTGGCTGATTTCCCCCCTCTCTCTCTAACCCAGGGATCACTGGACAGTGATCAGGAGCAGGAACCTGGCTGATTTCCCCTCTCCCTCTCTAACCCAGGGGTCACTGGACAGTGATCAGGAGCAGGAACCCTGGCTGATTTCCCCTCTCTCTCTCAAACCCAGGGGTCACTGGACAGTGATCAGGAGCAGGAACCCTGGCTGATTTCCCCTCTCACTAACCCAGGGATCAC
This sequence comes from Scyliorhinus torazame, assembly GCF_047496885.1. Taxonomy (NCBI): domain Eukaryota; kingdom Metazoa; phylum Chordata; class Chondrichthyes; order Carcharhiniformes; family Scyliorhinidae; genus Scyliorhinus; species Scyliorhinus torazame. The sequence continues at coordinate 2,846,900 of NC_092715.1, read as the reverse complement.
TGGACAGTGATCAGGAGCAGGAACTCTGGCTGATTTCCCCTCCCTCTCTAACCCAGGGATCACTGGACAGTGATCAGGAGCAGGAACCCTGGCTGATTTCCCCCCTCTCTCCAACCAGGGATCACTGGACAGTGATCAGGAGCAGGAACCTTGGCTTATTTCCCCTCTCTCTCTAACCAAGGGATCACTGGACAGTGATCAGGAGCAGGAACGCTGGCTGATTTCCCCTCTCTCTCTAACCCAGGGATCACTGGACAGTGATCAGGAGCAGGAACCCTGTCTGATGTCCCCTCTCTCTCTCAAACCCAGGTGTCACTGGACAGTGATCAGGAGCAGGAACCCTGGCTGATTTCCCCTCTCACTATCCCAGGGATCACTGGACAGTGATCAGGAGCAGGAACTCTGGCTGATTTCCCCTCTCTCTCTAACCCAGGGATCACTGGACAGTGATCAGGAGCAGGAACCCTGGCTGATTTCCCCCCTCTCTCCAACCAGGGATCACTGGACAGTGATCAGGAGCAGGAACCCTGGCTGATTTCCCCTCACTCTCTAACCCAGGGATCACTGGACAGTGACCAGGAACCCTGGCTGATTTCACCTCTCTCTCTAACCCAGGGATCACTGGGCAGTGATTAGGAGCAGGAACCCTGGCTGATTTCCCCCCTCTCTCTCTAACCCAGGGCTCACTGGACAGTGATCAGGAGCAGGAACACTGGCTGATTTCCCCTCTCTCTCTAACCCAGGGATCACTGGACAGTGATCAGGAGCAGGAACCCTGGCTGATTTCCCCCCCTCTCTCAAACCCAGGGATCACAGGACAGTGATCAGGAGCAGAAACACTGGCTGATTTCCCCTCTCTCTCTAACCCAGGGATCACTGGACAGTGATCAGGAGCAGGAACCCTGGCTGATTTCCCCTCTCTCTCGAACCCAGGGGTCACTGGACAGTGATCAGGAGCAGGAAACCTGGCTGATTTCCCCTCTCTCTCTCTAACCCAGGGGTCACTGGACAGTGATCAGGAGCAGGAACCCTGGCTGATTTCCCCTCTCTCTCCAACCCAGGGATCACCGGACAGTGATCAGGAGCAGGAACCCTGGCTGATTTCCCCTCTCTCTCTCTCACTAACCCAGGGATCACTGGACAGTGATCAGGAGCAGGAACCCTGGCTGATTTCCCCTCTCTCTCTCACCCAGGGATCACTGGACAGTGATCAGGAGCAGGAACCTGGCTGATTTCCCCTCTCCCTCTCTAACCCAGGGGTCACTGGACAGTGATCAGGAGCAGGAACCCTGGCTGATTTCCCCTCTCTCTCCAACCAGGGATCACTGGACAGTGATCAGGAGCAGGAACCTTGGCTTACTTCCCCTCTCTCTCTCTAACCCAGGGATCACTGGACAGTGATCAGGAGCAGGAACGCTGGCTGATTTCCCCTCTCTCTCTAACCCAGGGATCACTGGACAGTGATCAGGAGCAGGAACCCTGGCTGATTTCCCCTCTCTATTTAACCCAGCGGTCACTATACAGTAATCAGGAGCAGGAACCCTGGCTGATTTCCCCTCACTCTCTAACCCAGGGATCACTGGACAGTGACCAGGAACCCTGGCTGATTTCACCTCTCTCTCTAACCCAGGGATCACTGGGCAGTGATTAGGAGCAGGAACCCTGGCTGATTTTCTCCCTCTCTCTCTAACCCAGGGATCACTGGACAGTGATCAGGAGCAGGAACACTGGCTGAGTTCCCCTCTCTCTCTAACCCAGGGATCACTGGACAGTGATCAGGAGCAGGAACCCTGGCTGATTTCACCTCTCTCTCTAACCCAGGGATGACTGGGCAGTGATTAGGAGCAGGAACCCTGGCTGATTTCCCCCCTCTCTCTCTAACCCAGGGATCACTGGACAGTGATCAGGAGCAGGAACCCTGGCTGATTTCCCCTCTCTCTCTCTAACCCAGGGGTCACTGGACGGTGAACAGGAGCAGGAACCCTGGCTGATTTCCCCTCTCTCTCTAACCCAGGGATCACTGGACAGTGATCAGGAGCAGGAACCCTGGCTGATTTCCCCTCTCTCTCTAACCCAGGGATCACTGGACAGTGATCAGGAGCAGGAACCTGGCTGATTTCCCCTCTCCCTCTCTAACCCAGGGGTCACTGGACAGTGATCAGGAGCAGGAACCCTGGCTGATTTCCCCTCTCTATTTAACCCAGTGGTCACTATACAGTAATCAGGAGCAGGAACCCTGGCTGATTTCCCCGCACTCGCTAACCCAGGGATCACTGGACAGTGACCAGGAACCCTGGCTGATTTCACCGCTCTCTCTAACCCAGGGGTCACTGGACAGTGATCAGGAGCAGGAACCCTGGCTGATTTCCCCTCTCACTAACCCAGGGATCACTGGACAGTGATCAGGAGCAGGAACTCTGGCTGATTTCCCCTCTCTCTCTAACCCAGGGATCACTGGACAGTGATCAGGAGCAGGAACCCTGGCTGATGTCCCCTCTCTCTCTCAAACCCAGGTGTCACTGGACACTGATCAGGAGCAGGAACCCTGGCTGATTTCCCCTCTCACTAACCCAGGGATCACTGGACAGTGATCAGGAGCAGGAACCTTGGCTTATTTCCCCTCTCTCTCTAACCCAGGGGTCACTGGACAGTGACCAGGAACCCTGGCTGATTTCACCTCTCTCTCTAACCCAGGGATCACTGGGCAGTGATTAGGAGCAGGAACCCTGGCTGATTTCCCCCCTCTCTCTCTAACCCAGGGATCACTGGACAGTGATCAGGAGCAGGAACACTGGCTGATTTCCCCTCTCTCTCTAACCCAGGGATCACTGGACAGTGATCAGGAGCAGGAACCCTGGCTGATTTCCCCCCCTCTCTCAAACCCAGGGATCACTGGACAGTGATCAGGAGCAGGAACCCTGGCTGATTTCCCCTCTCTCTCTAACCCAGGGGTCACAGGACAGCGATCAGGAACAGGAACCCTGGCTGATTTCCCCCCTCTCTCTAACCCAGGGATCACTGGACAGTAATCAGGAGCAGGAACCCTGGCTGATTTCCCCTCCCTCTCTAACCCAGGGATCACTGGACAGTGATCAGGAGCAGGAACCCTGGCTGATTTCCCCCCTCTCTCTAACCCAGGGATCACTGGGCAGTGATCAGGAGCAGGAACCCTGGCTGATTTCCCCACTCTCTCTAACCCAGGGATAACTGGACAGTGACCAGGAGAAGGAACCCTGGCAGATTTCCTCTCTCTCTCTAACCCAGGGATCACTGGACAGTAATCAGGAGCAGGAACCCTGGCTGATTTCCCCTCAATCTCTAACCCAGGGATCACTGGACAGTGATCAGGAGCAGGAACCCTGGCTGATTTCCCTACTCTCTATAACCCAGGGATCACTGGACAGTGATCAGGAGCAGGAACCCTGGCTGATTTCCCCTCTCTCTCTAACCCTGGGATCACTGGACAGTGATCAGGAGCAGGAGCTCTGGCTGATTTCCCCTCTCTCTCTAACCCAGGGGTCACTGGACAGTGATCAGGGGCAGGAACCCTGGCTGATTTCCCCTCTCTCTCCAACCAGGGATCACTGGTCAGTGATCAGGAGCAGGAACCTTGGCTTATTTCCCCTCTCTCTCTAATCCAGGGATCACTGGGCAGTGATCAGGAGCAGGAACACTGGCTGATTTCCCCTCTCTCTCTAACCAGGGATCAGTGGACAGTGATCACGAGCAGGTACCCTGGCTGATTTCCCCTCTCTATTTAACCCAGGGATCACTGGACAGTAATCAGGAGCAGGAACCCTGGCTGATTTCCCCTCTCTATTTAACCCAGCGGTCACTATACAGTAATCAGGAGCAGGAACCCTGGCTGATTTCCCCTCACTCTCTAACCCAGGGATCACTGGACAGTGACCAGGAACCCTGGCTGATTTCACCTCTCTCTCTAACCCAGGGATCACTGGGCAGTGATTAGGAGCAGGAACCCTGGCTGATTTCCCCCCTCTCTCTCTAACCCAGGGATCACTGGACAGTGATCAGGAGCAGGAACACTGGCTGATTTCCCCTCTCTCTCTAACCCAGGGATCACTGGACAGTGATCAGGAGCAGGAACCCTGGCTGATTTCCCCCCCTCTCTCAAACCCAGGGATCACTGGGCAGTGATCAGGAGCAGGAACCCTGGCTGATTTCCCCACTCTCTCTAACCCAGGGATCACTGGACAGTGACCAGGAGAAGGAACCCTGGCAGATTTCCTCTCTCTCTCTCTCTAACCCAGGGATCACTGGACAGTAATCAGGAGCAGGAACCCTGGCTGATTTCCCCTCAATCTCTAACCCAGGGATCACTGGACAGTGACCAGGAGCAGGAACCCTGGCTGATTTCCCCACTCTCTATAACCCAGGGATCACTGGACAGTGATCAGGAGCAGGAACCCTGGCTGATTTCCCCTCTCTCTCTAACCCAGGGGTCACTGGACAGTGATCAGGAGCAGGAACCCTGGCTGATTTCCCCCCCCTCTCTCTCTCTAACCCAGGGATCACTGGACAGTGACCAGGAGCAGGAACCCTGGCTGATTTCCCCTCACTCTAACCCAGGGGCCATTGGACAGTGATCAGGAGCAGGAACCCTGGCTGATTTCCCCTCTCTCTCTCTAACCCAGGGATCACTGGGCAGTGATCAGGAGCAGGAACCCTGGCTGATTTCCCCACTCTCTCTGACCCAGGGATCACTGGACAGTGACCAGGAGAAGGAACCCTGGCAGATTTCCTCTCTCTCTCTCTCTAACCCAGGGATCACTGGACAGTAATCAGGAGCAGGAACCCTGGCTGATTTCCCCACAATCTCTAACCCAGGGATCACTGGACAGTGACCAGGAGCAGGAACCCTGGCTGATTTCCCCACTCTCCATAACCCTGGGATCACTGGACAGTGATCAGGAGCAGGAACCCTGGCTGATTTCCCCTCTCTCTCTAACCCTGGGATCACTGGACAGTGATCAGGAGCAGGAACTCTGGCTGATTTCCCCTCTCTCTCTAACCCAGGGGTCACTGGACAGTGATCAGGAGCAGGGATCCTGGCTGATTTCCCCTCTCTCTCTAACCCAGGGATCACTGGACAGTGATCAGGAGCAGGAACCTTGGCTGATTTCCCCTCTCTCTCTAATCCAGGGATCACTGGGCAGTGATCAGGAGCAGGAACCCTGGCTGATTTCCCCCCTCTCTCTAACCCAGGGATCACTGGGCAGTGATCAGGAGCAGGAACCCTGGCTGATTTCCCCACTCTCTCTAACCCAGGGATCACTGGACAGTGACCAGGAGAAGGAACCCTGGCAGATTTCCTCTCTCTCTCTCTCTAACCCAGGGATCACTGGACAGTAATCAGGAGCAGGAACCCTGGCTGATTTCCCCACAATCTCTAACCCAGGGATCACTGGACAGTGACCAGGAGCAGGAACCCTGGCTGATTTCCCCACTCTCTATAACCCTGGGATCACTGGACAGTGATCAGGAGCAGGAACCCTGGCTGATTTCCCCTCTCTCTCTAACCCTGGGATCACTGGACAGTGATCAGGAGCAGGAACTCTGGCTGATTTCCCCTCTCTCTCTAACCCAGGGGTCACTGGACAGTGATCAGGAGCAGGAACCCTGGCTGATTTCCCCTCTCTCTCTAACCCAGGGGTCACTGGACAGTGATCAGGAGCAGGAACCCTGGCTGATTTCCCCTCTCTCTCTAACCAGGGATCACTGGTCAGTGATCAGGAGCAGGAACGCTGGCTGATTTCCCCTCTCTCTCTAACCCAGGGATCACTGGACAGTGATCACGAGCAGGTACCCTGGCTGATTTCCCCTCTCTATTTAACCCAGCGGTCACTGGACAGTAATCAGGAGCAGGAACCCTGGCTGATTTTCCCTCACTCTCTAACCCAGGGATCACTGGACAGTGACCAGGAGCAGGAACCCTGGCTGATTTCACCTCTCTCTCTAACCCAGGGATCACTGGGCAGTGATCAGGAGCAGGATCCTGGCTGATTTCCCCCCCTCTCTCTAACCCAGGGATCACTGGACAGTGATCAGGAGCAGGAACACTGGCTGATTTCCCCTCTCTCTCTCTAACCCAGGGATCACTGGACAGTGACCAGGAGCAGGAACACTGGCTGATTTCCCCTCTCTCTCTAACCCAGGGATCACTGGACAGTGACCAGGAGCAGGAACACTGGCTGATTTCCCCTCTCTCTCTAACCCAGGGATCACTGGACAGTGACCAGGAGCAGGAACACTGGCTGATTTCCCCTCTCTCTCTAACCCGGGATCACTGGACAGTGATCAGGAGCAGGAACCCTGGCTGATTTCCCTTCTCTCTCGAACCCAGGGGTCACTGGACAGTGATCAGGAGCAGGAACCCTGGCTGATTTCCCCTCACTCTCCAACCCAGGGATCACCGGACAGTGATCAGGAGCAGGAACCCTGGCTGATTTTCCCTCTCTCTCTAACCCAGGGATCACTGGACAGTGATCAGGAGCAGGAACCCTGGCTGATTTCCTCTCTCTCTCTCTAACCCAGGGATCACTGGACAGTGACTAGGAGCAGCAACCCTGGCTGATTTCCCCCCTGTCTCTCTTACCCAGGGATCACTGGACAGTGATCAGGAGCAGGAACACTGGCTGATTTCCCTACTCTCTCTAACCCAGGGGTCACTGGACAGTGATCAGAGGCAGGAACCCTGGCTGATTTCCCCTCTCTCTCTCTAACCCAGGGATCACTGGACAGTGATCAGGAGGAGGAACCCTGGCTGATTTCCCCTCTCTCTCTAACTCAGGGATCACTGGACAGTGATCAGGAGCAGGAACCCTGGCTGATTTCCCCTCTCTCTCTAACCCAGGGGATCACTGGACAGTGATCAGGAGCAGGAACCCTGGCTGATTTCCGCTCTCTCTCTCTCACCCAGGGATCACTGGACAGTGATCAGGAGCAGGAACCCTGGCTGATTTCCCCAGTCTCTAACCCAGGGATCACTGGACAGTGATCAGGAGCAGGAACCCTGGCTGATTTCTCCCCTTTCTCTGGAGCTGTTTCTATCGGTCGGCAGCAAGCTGTGGGCATGTTATTATCTGTGAGACTCGGCTATGGACATCTAGAGGTTACAGAAAGCATAAAACTGCAGGGAAGGGCTTACAAAATCAGCACAGCTCCTACCGAATGGGTTGATAGAGGAGGGGCAGCACGGTAGCATTGTGGATAGCACAATTGCTTCACAGCTCCAGGGTCCCAGGTTCGATTCCGACTTGGGTCACTGTCTGTGCGGAGTCTGCACATCCTCCCCGTGTGTGCGTGGGTTTCCTCCGGGGGCTCCGGTTTCCTCCCACAGTCCAAAGATGTGCAGGTTAGGTGGATTGGCCATGATAAATTGCCCTTAGTGTCCAAAATTGCCCTTAGTGTAGGGTGGGGTTACTGGGTTATGGGGATAGGGTGGAGGTGTTGACCTTGGGTCGGGTGCTCTTTCCAAGAGCCGGTGCAGACTCGATGGGCCGAATGGCCTCCTTCTGCACTGTGAATTCTATGATAGAGACCAGCAAAAGGTCACAATGCAGCTTATAAGGGCTACGAAAAGAGTTTATGAAACAAAATTTGCAAGGGACATCAAAATCAATTAGTAGTAGTTTTATCATGACATAAAGGGAAAGCGGGTATTCAGGAACAATGTTGGCCTTGGTCATGGCAGTGTCCCTTTAAGAAAGGTTTTGTCTTATCACATGGCTTCAGTGATGTCATTGTGGGTGGAGCTGGGCTGTGGCTGAGCGTTTTACTTTCGCTTTCACATTTGACTACTGTGGACTCAGTCAGAGAACAGAAGTATTTTGGCCCGTCTCTCTCTATTTTCAATTGAAATATCTGTTCCAGTAAAACCCACCGATTATAGCTACCTGCTTTCATAGAATTTAAAAAAAAAAAGTGGGTTACCTGCTTTGGTAACTTAAAAGATATAGTTTACTTTCCGGAAGGATTTAAACCTGCTGGTGAGACGGGGTCAGAATCTCCGGGAAAGCCAGTCTTATTCAAGTGAGAATGCAGAGTGCTGGGCCACGCCCTTGAATAGGGGTTTTGGGGATTTTATTTTTGAATTGGAACAGTTAAGAGAGGATTCATTAAGGGTCATACATAGACTACTGTAGCTGTGGGGGATCTTTACGTTTCTAATTGATAAAAATTCTTGCTGTGTGTTTATATAAATGTTAACTAAGTTCTTAGAATAAAGCTTGCTTTGATGAAAGTGACTGTTGAATCACAGCTGAAGGGAAGATTCTTGTGTTCATCCGAGCCAAATTCAACAGAAAAGTTGTAGATCAGGTGAACTCCATAATATACTTTGGAGTTTCTCAGCCCTGGCCCAGAACACTGTTAAAGACTGAAAGTGGAGACATTGCCAGGGACTTTGGCGAAATGACAAACATATATGGCAGGGAAGGCAGTGCAATGTTCCTCCTGCGGAACGTTTGAGGTGAGGGACGCCGTCAGTGTCCCTGCTGATTTCATCTGTGGGAAGTGCACCCATCTCCAGCTCCTCAGAAACCGCGTTAGGGAACTGGAGCTGGAGCTGGATGAACTTCGGATCATTCGGGAGGCAGAGGTGGTCATAGATAGAAGCTTCGGGGATGTAGTGACTCCAAAGGATAAAGATAGATGGGTGACGGTGAGAGGGGCTGGGAGGAAGCAGTCAGTACAGTGATCCCCTGTGGTCGTTCCCCTTAGTAACAAGTATTCCGCTTTGGATACTGTTGGGGGGGGGGGCGACTTACCAGGGGTAAGCCATGGGGTACAGGTCTCTGGCACAGAGTCTGTCCCTGTTGCTCAGAAGGGAAGGGGGGCGAGAGGATTAGAGCATTAGTAATTGGGGACTCCATAGTTAGGGGGATAGATAGGAGATTCTGTGGGAACGAGAGAGACTCGCGTTGGTGTGTTGCCTCCCAGGTGCCAGAGTCCGTGATGTCTCGGATCGTGTATTCGGGATCCTTAAGGGGGAGGGGGAGCAGCCCCAAGTCGTGGTCCACATAGGTACCAACGACATAGGTAGGAAAAGGGATAGGGATGTAAGGCAGGAATTCAGGGAGCTAGGGTGGAAACTTAGATCGAGGACAAACAGAGTTATTATCTCTGGGTTGTTACCCGAGCCACATGATAGCGAGACGAGGAATAGGGAGAGAGAGAGAGGAGTTGAACACATGGCTACAGGGATGGTGCAGGATGGAGGGTTACAGATTTCTGGATAATTGAGGCTCATTCTGGGGTCGGTGGGACCTCTACAAACGGGATGGTCTGCACCTGGACCAGAGGGGTACCAATATCCTGGGGGGGGGGGAAATTTGATAATGCTCTTCTGGAGGGTTTAAACTAGTTGAGCAGGGGCTTGGGAACCTGAATTGTAGCTCCAGTATACAGGAGGTTGAGAGTAGTGAGGTCATGAGTAAGGTTTAAACCCTCCAGGAGGGTTTAAACTAGTATGGCAGGGGTGTGGGCACGGGAGCAATAGGTCAGAAGGTGAGAGCATTGAGGGAGAACTAGGGAATAGGGACAGTGGGGCTCTGAGGCAGAGCAGACAGGGAGAAGTTGCTGAACACAGCGGGTCTGGTGGCCTGAAGTGCATATGTTTTAATGCAAGAAGTATTACGGGTAAGGCAGATGAACTTAAAGCTTGGATTACTACTTGGAACTATGATGTTGTTGCCATTACAGAGACCTGGTTGAGGGAAGGGCAGGATTGGCAGCTAAACGTTTCAGGATTTAGATGTTTCAGGCGGAATAGAGGGGGATGTAAAAGGGGAGGCGGAGTTGCGCTACTGGTTCGGGAGAATATCACAGCTGTACTGCGGGAGGACACCTCAGAGGGCAGTGAGGCTATATGGGTAGAGATCAGGAATAAGAAGGGTGCAGTCACAATGTTGGGGGTTTACTACAGGCCTCCCAACAGCTAGCGGGAGATAGAGGAGCAGATAGGTAGACAGATTTTGGAAAAGAGTAAAAACAACAGGGTTGTGGTGATGGGAGACTTCAACTTCCCCAATATTGACTGGGACTCACTTAGTGCCAGGGGCTTAGGCGGGGCGGAGTTTGTAAGGAGCATCCAGGAGGGCTTCTTAAAACAATATGTAGACAGTCCAACTAGGGAAGGGGCGGTACTGGACCTGGTATTGGGGAATGAGCCCGGCCAGGTGGTAGATGTTTCAGTAGGGGAGCATTTCGGTAACAGTGACCACAATTCAGTAAGTTTTAAAGTACTGGTGGACAAGGATAAGAGTGATCCTAGGATGAATGTGCTAAATTGGGGGAAGGCTAATTATAACAATATTAGGCGGGAACTGAAGAACCTAGATTGGGGGCGGATGTTTGAGGGCAAATCAACATCTGACATGTGGGAGGCTTTCAAGTGTCAGTTGAAAGGAATTCAGGACCGGCATGTTCCTGTGGGGAAGAAGGATAAATACGGCAATTTTCGGGAACCTTGGATAACGAGAGATATTGTAGGCCTCGTCAAAAAGAAAAAGGAGGCATTTGTCAGGGCTAAAAGGCTGGGAACAGACGAAGCCTGCGTGGAATATAAGGAAAGTAGGAAGGAACTTAAGCAAGGAGTCAGGAGGGCTAGAAGGGGGTCACGAAAAGTCATTGGCAAATAGGGTTAAGGAAAATCCCAAGGCTTTTTACACGTACATAAAAAGCAAGAGGGTAGCCAGGGAAAGGGTTGGCCCACTGAAGGATAGGCAAGGGAATCTATGTGTGGAGCCAGAGGAAATGGGCGAGGTACTAAATGAATACTTTGCATCAGTATTCACCAAAGAGAAGAAATTGGTAGATGTTGAGTCTGGAGAAGGGTGTGTAGATAGCCTGGGTCACATTGAGATCCAAAAAGACGAGGTGTTGGGTGTCTTAAAAAATATTAAGGTAGATAAGTACCCAGGGCCTGATGGGATCTACCCCAGAATACTGAAGGAGGCTGGAGAGGAAATTGCTGAGGCCTTGACAGAAATCTTTGGATCCTCACTGTCTTCAGGGGATGTCCCGGAGGACTGGAGAATAGCCAATGTTGTTCCTGTGTTTAAGAAGGGTAGCAAGGATAATCCAGGGAACTACAGGCCGGTGAGCCTTACTTCGGTGGTAGGGAAATTACTGGAGAGAATTCTTCGAGACAGGATCTACTCCCATTTGAAAGCAAATGGACGTATTAGTGAGAGGCAGCATGGTTTTGTGAAGGGGAGGTCGTGTCTCACTAACTTGATAGAGTTTTTCGAGGAGGTCACTAAGATGATTGATGCAGGTAGGGCAGTGGATGTTGTCTATATGGACTTCAGTAAGGCCTTTGACAAGGTCCCTCATGGTAGACTAGTACACAAGGTGAAGTCACACGGGATCAGGGGTGAGCTGGCAAGGTGAATACAGAACTGGCTAGGTCATAGAAGGCAGAGAGTAGCAATGGAAGGATGCTTTTCTAATTGGAGGGCTGTGACCAGTGGTGTTCCACAGGGATCAGTGCTGGGACCTTTGCTCTTTGTAGTATATATAAATGATTTGGAGGAAAATGTAACTGGTCTGATTAGTAAGTTTGCAGACGACACAAAGGTTGGTGGAATTGCGGATAGCGATGAGGACTGTCAGAGGATACAGCAGGATTTAGATTGTTCGGAGACTTGGGCGGAGAGATGGCAGATGGAGTTTAATCCGGACAAATGTGAGGTAATGCATTTTGGAAGGTCTAATGCAGGTAGGGAATATACAGTGAATGGTAGAACCCTCAAGAGTATTGAAAGTCAAAGAGATCTAGGAGTACAGGTCCACAGGTCATTGAAAGGGGCAACACAGGTGGAGAAGGTAGTAAAGAAGGCATACGGCATGCTTGCCTTCATTGGCCGGGGCATTGAGTATAAGAATTGGCAAGTCATGTTGCAGCTGTATAGAACCTTAGTTAGGCCACACTTGGAGTATAATGTTCAATTCTGGTCGCCACACTACCAGAAGGATGTGGAGGCTTTAGAGAGGGTGCAGAAGAGATTTACCAGAATGTTGCCTGGTATGGAGGGCATAAGCTATGAGGAGCGATTGAATAAACTCGGTTTGTTCTCACTGGAACGAAGGAGGTTGAGGGGCGACCTGATAGAGGTATACAAAATTATGAGGGGCATAGACAGAGTGGATAGTCAGAGGCTTTTCCCCAGGGTAGAGGGGTCAATTACTAGGGGGCATAGGTTTAAAGGTGAGAGGGGCAAGGTTTAGAGTAGATGTACGAGGCAAGTTTTTTTACGCAGAGGGTAGTGGGTGCCTGGAACTCGCGACCGGAGGAGGTGGTGGAAGCAGGGACGATGGTGACATTTAAGGGGCATCTTGACAAATACATGAATAGGAAGGGAATAGAGGGATACGGACCCAGGAAGTGGAGAAGATTGTAGTTTAGTCGGGCAGCATGGTCGGCACGGGCTTGGAGGGCAGAAGGGCCTGTTCCTGTGCTGTACATTTCTTTGTTCTTTGTGTGGTGGAGACAGATTCACACAGCGAGTGGTTAGGATCCGGAATGTTCTGTCTGAGAGTGAGTGAGACAGATTCACACAGCGAGTGGTCAGGATCTGGAATGTTCTGTCTGATAGTGAGAGAGACAGATTCACACAGCGAGTGGTTAGGATCTGGAATGTTCTGTCTGAGAGTGAGAGAGACAGATTCACACAGCGAGCGGTTAGGATCCGGAATGTTCTGTCTGAGAGTGAGAGAGACAGATTCACACAGGATGGGAATAGTGGGATACGGACCCAGGAAGTGTAAAAGATTGTAGTTTAGTCGGGCAGCATGGTCGGCACGGGTTTGGAGGGCCAAAGGGCCTGTTCCTGTGCTGTACATTTCTTTGTTCTTTGTTCTTTGTTGTTCTTGTTTCAAAGTTGCGGGAGTGTACCGGCAGGCAGGAAGGTGGTTTAAAGTGTGTCTTCTTCAATGCCAGGAGCATCCGGAATAAGATGGGTGAACTTGCGGCATGGGTTGGTACCTGGGACTTCGATGTTGTGGCCATTTCGGAGACATGGATAGAGCAGGGACAGGAATGGTTGTTGCAGGTGCCGGGGTTTAGATATTTCAGTAAGCTCAGGGAAGGTGGTAAAAGGGGGGAGGGGTGGCATTGTTAGTCAAGGACAGTATCACGGTGGCAGAAAGGACATTTGATGAGGACTCGTCTACTGAGGTAGTATGGGCTGAGATTAGAAACAGGAAAGGAGAGGTCACCCTGTTAGGGGTTTTCTATAGGCCTCCGAAAAGTTCCAGAGATGCAGAGGAAAGGATTGCAAAGATGATTCTGGATAGGAGCGAAAGCAACAGGGTAGTTGTTATGGGGGACTTTAACTTTCCAAATATTGACTGGAAACGCTATAGTTCGAGTACTTTAGATGGGTCTGTTTTTGTCCAATGTGTGCAGGAGGGTTTCCTGACACAGTATGTAGATAGGCCAACGAGAGGTGAGGCCATTTTGGATTTGGTACTGGGTAATGAACCAGTACAGGAGTTAGATTTGGAGGTAGGTGAGCACTTTGGTGATAGTGACCACAATTCGATTACGTTTACTTTAGTGATGGAAAGGGATAGGTATATACCGCAGGGCAAGAGTTATATCTGGGGGAAAGGCAATTATGATGCGATGAGGCAAGACTTAGAATGCATCGGATGGAGAGGAAAACTGCAGGGGATGGGCACAATGGAAACGTGGAGCTTGTTCAAGGAACAGCTACTGCGTGGCCTTGATAAGTATGTACCTGCCAGGCAGGGGGGGGGGGGGGGGGGGGAGTGGTCAAGCAAGGGAACCGTGGTTTACTAAAGCAGTCAAAACACTTGTCAAGAGGAAGAAGGAGGCCTATGTAAAGATGAGATATGAAGGTTCAGTTAGGGCGCTCGAGAGTTACAAGTTAGCTAGGAAGGACCTAAAGGGAGAGCTAAGAAGAGCCAGGAGGGGACATGAGAAGTCTTTGGCAGGTAGGATCAAGGATAACCCTAAAGCTTTCTATAGATGTCAGGAATAAAAGAATGACTAGGGTAAGAGTAGGGCCAGTCAAGGACAGTAGTGGGAAGTTGTGCTTGGAGTCCGAGGAGATAGGAGAGGTGCTAAATGAATATTTTTCGTCAGTATTCACACAAGAAAAGTCAGTGTTGTCGAGGAGAATACTGAGATTCAGGTACTAGACTAGAAGGGCTTGAGGATTCTCGGGGAAGCTAGTGAGGAGATTGCTGAGCCTTTGGCTTTGATCTTTAAGTCATCTTTGTCTACAGGAATAGTGCCAGAAGACTGGAGGATAGCAAATGTTGTCCCCTTGTTCAAGAAGGGGAGTAGAGACAACCCCAGTAACTATAGACCAGTGAGCCTTACTTCTGTTGTGGGCAAAATATTGGAAAGGTTTATAAGAGATAGGATGTATAATCATCTGGAAAGGAATAATTTGAATCGAGATAGTCAACACGGTTTTGCGAAGGGTAGGTTGTGCCTCACAAACCTTATTGAGTTCTTTGAGAAGGTGACCAAACAGGTGGATGAGGGTCAAGCAGTTGATGTGGTGTATATGGATTTCAGTAAAGCGTTTGATAAGGTTCCCCATGGTTGGCTACTGCAGAAAATACAGAGGCATGGGATTCAGGGTGATTTAGCAGTTTGGATCAGAAATTGGCTAGCTGGAAGAAGACAAAGGGTGGTGGTTGATGGGAAATGTTCAGACTGGAGTGCAGTTACTAGTGGTGTGCCACAAGGATCTGTTTTGGGGCCACTGCTGTTTGTCATTTTTATAAATGACCTGGAGGAGGGCGTAGAAGGATGGGTGAGTAAATTTGCAGATGACACTAAAGTCAGTGGAGTTGTGGACAATGCGGAAGGATGTTACAAGTAACAGAGGGACATAGATAAGCTGCAGAGCTGGGCTGAGAGGTGGCAAATGGAGTTTAATGCAGAAAAGTGTGAGGTGATTCATTTTGGAAGGAATAACAGGAAGACAGAGTACTGGGCTAATGGTAAGATTCTTGGTAGTGTGGATGAGCAGAGAGATCTCGGTGTCCATGTACATAGATCCCTGAAAGTTGCTACCCAGGTTGAGAGGGTTGTTAAGAAGGCGTACGGTGTGTTAGCTTTTATTGGTAGAGGGATTGAGTTTCGGAGTCATGAGGTCATGTTGCAGCTGTACAAAACTCTGGTGCGGCCGCATTTGGAGTATTGCGTGCAATTCTGGTCGCCGCATTATAGGAAGGATGTGGAAGCATTGGAAAGGGTGCAGAGGAGATTTACCAGAATGTTGCCTGGCATGGAGGGAAGACCTTATGAGTAAAGGCTGAGGGACTTGAGGCTGTTTTCGTTAGAGAGAAGAATGTTAAGAGGTGACTTAATTGTGAGATACATCTCTGACAAGATGATCAGAGGATTGGATAGGGTGGACAGTGAGAGCCTTTTTCCTCGGATGGTGATGTCTAGCACGAGGGGACATAGCTTTAAATTGAGGGGAGATAGATATAAGACAGATGTCAGAGGTAGGTTCTTTACTCAGAGAGTAGTAAGGGCGTGGAATGCCCTGCCTGCAACAGTAGTGGACTCGCCAACACTAAGGGCATTCAAATGGTCATTGGATAGACATATGGACGATAAGGGAATAGTGTAGATGGGCTTTAGAGTGGTTTCACAGGTTGGCGCAACATCGAGGGCTGAAGGGCCTGTACTGAATCATAGAATCATAGAAGTTTACAGCATGGAAACAGGCCCTTCGGCCCAACCAGTCCATGCCGCCCAGTTTTTAACCATTAAGCTAGTCCCAGTTGCCCGCACTTGGCCCATAACCCTCTATACCCATCTTACCCATGTAACTATCTAAATGTATTTTAAAAGACACAATTGTACCCGCCTCTACTACTACCTCTGGCAGCCCATTCCAGACACTCACTACCCTCTGAGTGAAGAAATTGCCCCTCTGGGCCCTTCTGAATCTCTCCCCTCTCACCTTAAACCTATGCCCTCTAGTTTTAGACTCCCCTACCTTTGGGAAAAGATGTTGACTATCTACCTTATCTATGCCCCTCTTTATTTTATAGACCTCTATAAGATCACCCCTAAGCCTCCTACGCTCCAGGGAAAAAAGTCCCAGTCTATCCAGCCTCTCCTTATAACTCGAACCATCAAGTCCCGGCAACATCCTAGTAAATCTTTTCTGCACTCTTTCCAGTTTAATAATATCCTTTCTATAATAGGGTGACCAGAACTGCACACAGTATTCCAAGTGTGGCCGTACCAATGTCTTGTACAACTTCAACAAGACGTCCCAACTCCTGTATTCAATGTTCTGACCAATGAAACCAAGCATGCCGAATGCCTTCACCACCCTGTCCACCTGCGACTCCACCTTCAAGGAGCTATGAACCTGTACTCCTAGATCTCTTTGTTCTATAACTCTCCCCAACGCCATACCATTAACTGAGTAGGTCCTGGCCTGATTCGATCTGCCAAAATGCATCACCTCACATTTATCTAAATTAAACTCCATCTGCCATTCGTCGGCCCACTGGCCTAATTGATCAAGATACCGTTGCAATCCTAGATAACCTTCTTCACTATCCACTGTGCCACCAATCTTGGTGTCATCTGCAAACTTACTAACCATGCCTCCTAAATTCTCATCCAAATCATTAATATAAATCACAAATAACAGTGGACCCAGCACCGATCCCTGAGGCACACCACTGGTCACAGGCCTCCAGTTTGAAAAACAACCCTCTAAAACCACCCTCTGCCTTCTGTCGTCCAGCCAA
Source organism: Scyliorhinus torazame (assembly GCF_047496885.1). Lineage (NCBI taxonomy): Eukaryota > Metazoa > Chordata > Chondrichthyes > Carcharhiniformes > Scyliorhinidae > Scyliorhinus > Scyliorhinus torazame. Next base: position 2,830,115 of record NC_092715.1, on the reverse strand, counting down.
TTTTGAATCCAATTGGCAACCTCACCCTGGATCCCGTGAGCTATAACCTTCTGCAACAACCTACCATGCGGTACCTTGTCAAAGGCTTTGCTAAAGTCCATGTAGACAACGTCTACTGCACTGCCCTTATCTACCTTCTTGGTCACCCCCTCAAAAAACTCAATCAAATTTGTGAGACATGATTTTCCACGCACAAAGCCATGCTGACTGCCTCGAATCAGTCCTTGCCTCTCTAAATGCTTGTAGATCCTGTCTCTCAGAATACCTTCTAGCAACTTACCTACTACAGACGTTAGGCTCACCGGTCTGTAGTTCCCAGGCTTTTCTCTGCTGCCCTTCTTAAACAAGGGCACAACATTCGCCACTCTCCAATCTTCAGGCACCTCACCTGTGGCTGCCGATGATTCAAATATCTCTGTTACGGGACCCACAATTTCCTCCCTAGCCTCCCACAACACCCTGGGATACATTTCATCAGGTCCCGGGGATTTATCTACCTTGATGCGCTTTAAGGCTTCCAGCACCTCCTCCTCTGTAATATGCACACTTCTCAAGACATCACTATTTATTTCCCTTAGTTTCCTAACATCCATGCCTTTCTCCACCGTGAATACCGATGAGAAATATTCATTCAGGATCTCACCCAACTCTTGTGGCTCTGCACATAGATGCCCTTGTTGATCCTTAAGAGGCCCTACTCTGTCCCTAGTTACTCTTTTCCCCTTTATGTATTTGTAGAATCTCTTTGGATTCTCCCTTGCATTATTTGCCAAAGCAATTTCATGTCCCCTTTTTGCCCTCCTGATTTCCCTCTTAACTCTATTTCGACAATCTCTATACTCTTCAAGGGATCCACTTGATCCCAGTTGCTTATGCACGTCATATGCCTCCTTCTTCTTTTTGACCAGAGTCTCAATATCTCGAGTCATCCAGGGTTCCCTACTTCTACCAGCGTTGCCCTTCACTCTAAAGGGAATGTGCTTACCCTGAACCCTGGTTAACACATTTTTAAAAGCCTCCCATTTACCAGCCGTCCCTTTGCCTGCCAACAGTCTCCCCCAATCTACCTCTGAAAGTTCCTGTCTGATACCATCAAAATTGGCCTTGCCCCAATTAAGAATTTTAACTCTTGGGCCAGACTTATCATTCTCCATAGCTATCTTAAAACTAATGGAATTATGGTCACTTGTCCCAAAGTGATCCCTCACTAGCACTTCTGTCACTTGCCCTTCCTTATTTCCCAAGACGAGGTCAAGTTTTGCCCCCTCTCTAGTCGGTCCATCCACATACTGAATGAGAAATTCCTCCGGAATACACTCAACAAATTTCCCTCCATCCAAGCCCCTAATGCTATGGCTGTCCCAGTCAATGTTGGGAAAGTTAAAGTCCCCTACTACTACCACCCTATTATTCTTGCAGCTATCTGTAATCTCCTTACATATTTGCTCCTCTATTTGACTATTTGGGGGCCTGTAGTACAGTCCTACCAAGGTGATCTCTCCCTTCTTATTTTTCAGTTCCACCCATATAGACTCAGTGGGCGAACCCTCGGATATATCCCCTCTAAGTACTGCCGTGATGTTCTCCCTAATCAAAAACGCCACTCCCCCTCCTCTCTTACCTCCTGTTCTATCCTTTCTATAGCATCTGTACCCCGGAACATTGAGCTGCCAGTCTTGCCCCTCCCTTAGCCATGTTTCAGTCATAGCTATAATATCCCAGTCCCATGTGCCCGTCCATGCCCTGAGTTCATCCGCTTTGCCCGTCAGGCCCCTTGCATTGAAATAAATGCAGTTTAACGTAGACCTTCCTTGCTCTCTGCCCTGCTTTCTCAGGTCATGCTTTACACACTCTCCCTTCCTGCCTTTTGTTTCTGTCCCCACTGACTTCCTACATCGGTTCCCACCCCCCCTGCCACATTAGTTTAAACCCTCCCCAACTGCACTAGCAAACACATCCCCGAGAACATTGGTTCCGGTCCCACCCAGATGCAGACCGTCCGATTTGTACAGGTCCCACCTCTCCCAGAACCGGTCCCAATGTCCCAGGAATTTGAAACCCTCCCTCTTGCACCATCTCTCAAGCCACGTATTCATCCTAGCTATCCTGTCATTCCTACTCTGACTATCACGTGGCACTGGTAGCAATCCTGAGATTACTACCTTTGAGGTCCTACTTTTTAGTTTAACTCCTAAGTCCCTAAATTCAGCTTGTAGGACCTCATCCCGTTTTTTTACCTATATCGTTGGTGCCTATATGCACCACGACAGCTGGCTGTTCACCCTCCCCCTCCAGAATGCCCTGCAGCCGCTCCGAGACATCCTTGACCCTTGCACCAGGGAGGCAACATACCAACCTGGATTCTCGTTTGCAACCACAGAAACGCCTGTCTATTCCCCTTACAATTGAATCCCCGATCACTATAGCTCTGCCACTCTTTTTCACGCCCTTCTGTGCAGCAGAGCCAGCCACGGTGCCATGAACCTGGCTGCTGCCACCTTCCCCTGGTGAGCCATCTCCCCCAACAGTTTCCAAAACGGTAAATCTGTTTTGGAGGGAGATGACCGCAGGGGATCCCTGCACTGCCTTCCTACTCTTCCTTTGTCTGTTGGTCACCCATTCCCTATCTGCCTCAGTAATTTTAATCTGCGGTGTGACCAACTCACTGCGCTGTAACGTTCTATGTTCTATATAAACGCAGAGAAGTATTGTTGCAATTGTACAGGGTGTTGGTGAGACCACATCTGGAGTATTGTGTCCAGTTTTGGTCTCCTTATTTGAGGAAGGATGTGGTGACATTGGAGGCAGTTCAGAGGAGGTGCACCAGATTGATTCCGGGGGTGAAAAGGTTGGCGTATGCGGAGAGATTAAACAGTTTGGGCTTATACTTGCTGGAGTTTAGAACGATGAGCAGGGATCTGATTGAGGTGTATAAAATACTAAAGGGATTGATAAAGTAAACTAGACCAAATGTTCCCCCTTGTGGGGTAATCTAGAACGAGAGGTCACAGATATAGACTGAGAGGCGGTAGATTTAAAACTGAGACAAGGAGGAACTACTTGGAGTCTTGGAGGGGATTATAAGAGACAAGATTTATAATCATCTAGATAGGAATAATATGATCAGGGATAGTCAGCATGGCTTTGTGAAGGGTAGGTCATGCCTCACAAACCTTATCGAGTTCTTTGAGAAGGTGACTGAACAGGTAGACGAGGGTAGAGCAGTTGATGTGGTGTATATGGATTTCAGCAAAGCGTTTGATAAGGTTCCCCACGGTAGGCTATTGCAAAAAATACGGAGGCTGGGGATGGAGGGTGATTTAGAGATGTGGATCAGAAATTGGCTAGCTGAAAGAAGACAGAGGGTGGTGGTTGATGGGAAATGTTCAGAATGGAGTTCAGTTACAAGTGGAGTACCACAAGGATCTGTTCTGGGGCCGTTGCTGTTTGTCATTTTTATCAATGACCTAGAGGTCATTTTGAGTAAATTTGCAGACGATACTAAAGTCGGTGGTGTTGTCGATAGTGTGGAAGGATGTAGCAGGTTACAGAGGGATATAGATAAGCTGCAGAGCTGGGCTGAGAGGTGGCAAATGGAGTTTAATGTAGAGAAGTGTGAGGTGATTCACTTTGGAAGGAATAACAGGAATGTGGAATATTTGGCTAATGGTGAAGTTCTTGGAAGTGTGGATGAGCAGAGGGATGTAGGTGTCCATGTACATAGATCCCTGAAAGTTGCCACCCAGGTTGATAGGGTTGTGAAGAAGGCCTATGGAGTGTTGGCCTTTATTGGTAGAGGGATTGAGTTCCGGAGTCAGGAGGTCATGTTGCAGCTGTACAGAACTCTGGTACGGCCGCATTTGGAGTATTGCGTACAGTTCTGGTCACCGCATTATAGGAAGGACGTGGAGGCTTTGGAGCGGGTGCAGAGGAGATTTACCAGGATGTTGCCTGGTATGGAGGGAAAATCTTATGAGGAAAGGCTGATGGACTTGAGGTTGTTTTCGTTGGAGAGAAGAAGGTTAAGAGGAGACTTAATAGAGGCATACAAAATGATCAGGGGGTTAGATAGGGTGGACAGTGAGAGCCTTCTCCCGCGGATGGAAATGGCTGGCACGAGGGGACATAGCTTTAAACTGAGGGGTAATAGATATAGGACGGAGGTCAGAGGTAGGTTCTTTACGCAAAGAGTAGTGAGGCCGTGAAATGCCCTACCTGCTACAGTAGTGAACTCGCCAACATTGAGGGCATTTAAAAGTTTATTGGATAAACATATGGATGATAATGGCATAGTGTAGGTTAGATGGCTTTTGTTTCGGTGCAACATCGTGGGCCGAAGGGCCTGTACTGCGCTGTATTGTTCTATGTACTTCTCGTAGAGGGTGGTGAATTTGTGGAACTTGCTGCCCCATAGTGGGGTGAAATCTGAGTCATTAAATAGTTTCGAGAAGAGATTGATATATTTCAGATTTTTAAAAAGGGTTAAAGGGATTTGGGGAACAGGCAGCGAGCTGGGTTTGAGACCAGGAAGAGGTCAGCCAGGATCTGATTGAATGGCGGAGCGGGCTCGAGGGGCTGAATGGCCGTTTCTGCTCCTAATTCCTATGTTCTTATGTATGTTGACTAATTACTTGGCCTCAGTATTTTCAGTTGAAAGGGGCAGCTCGGTGGTGCAGTCATTAGCGCTGCTGCCTCAGGGCACCGAGGACCCAGGCGGCACGGTGGCACAGTGGTTAGCACTGCTGCCTCACGACGCCGAGGTCCCAGGTTCGATCCCGGCTCTGGGTCACAGTCCGTGTGGAGTTTGCACATTCTCCCCGTGTCTGCGTGGGTTTCGCCCCCACAACCCAAAGATGGGCAGGGTAGGTGGATTGGCCATGCTAAATTGCCCCTCAATTGAAACAAAAAGAATTGGGTACACTAAATTATTATTTTTTTTAAGTATTTACAATTGAAAAGGAGAATAGCTTGTCAGAAGTCTTGCGGACATCAATAGTGGATCGCAAACAGGAACTAAATAAAATTAACGTCAGTAAAATATTGATAATGAGGACATTAATGGGACTGAAGAGCGACAAATCCCCAGGACCCGGCGGTTTCCATCCAAGGGTGTTAAAGGAAGTAGGGGAGCGCATTACCCGAACTATAATCTTCAGAGTTCCCTAGATTCATGGGCACCACGGTAGCACAGTGGTTAGCACAGTTGCTTCACAGCTCCAGGGTCCCAAGTTCGATTCCCCGCTGGGCCACTGTCTTTGCAGAGTCTGCACCTTCTCCCAGTGTCTGCGTGGGTTTCCTCCGGGTGCTCCGGTTTCCTCCCACAGTCCAGATGTGCAGGTTAGGTGGCTTGGCCGTGATAAATTGCCCTTAGTGTCCAAAAAAAAAAAAAAGGTTACGTGGGGTTACTGGGATAAGGTGGATGCGTGGGCTTAAGTAGGGTGCTCTTTCCAAGGGCCAGTGCAGACATGATGGGCCGAATTCAAGGATGGGGTAAACTGAACACCGTAAAAAACTTTGGTCGATCAGGGAGAGCCAGCATGGATTTGTGAAGGAAAGGACATGCCTGACTAATCTTATTGAATTTTTTGAAGAGGTGACTAAGGGGTGGACAGGGAAATGTCTATGGATGTCATTTATATGGACTTCCAGAAGACAAGTCCCACATAAGAGACTGTTAACTAAAGCAGAGACCCATGGAGATGAGGGAAAATTGACATGGTTAGGAAATTGGTTGAGTGGCAGGCGACAGAGTGGGGATAATGGGTAATGTGGTAGGCTATATTAGGGGGTATCGCGGTGCCTAGGTGGGATGTACCTTATACTGTAGTATCAGTGGTGAAACCTGCCTGCTGGTTGCACCCAGCAGGCGGAGCGTAAGAGTGTGTTTCACCCACAGCAGTCATTCTGTAGCGGAGCTGCTGGGTAACTACTTGTTCATTAAAGCCGTCAATTGGACTACAATCTCGCTTCAGTAGTGATTGATCGTGCATCAGGTAATTACTCTAGACGGCAGGTGGTGACTAGTGGTGTACCACAGGTGGGGCTTCATTTAGTCACACTATCCATTAATGATATGAATGGTGACATCGAAAATCATGTAGCCAAATTTGCGGATGATACTAGGTTAGGTGGCATGTAGACAATCTAGATGATAGCATGAAATTGTACGGAGATATCGACAGACTAGATGAAAGGGCAAAATTGTGGCAGATGGAATTTAATGTAAGTACAAAAATAGAACAAAGAAAAGTACAGCACAGGAACAGGCCCTTCGGCCCTCCAAGCCTGTGCCGACCATGCTGCCCGACTAAACTAAAATCTTCTACACTTCCTGGGTCCGTATCCCTCTATTCCCATCCTATTCATGTATTTGTCAAGATGCCCCTTAAAAATCACTATCGTCCCTGCTTCCACCACCTCCTCCGGCAGAGAGTTCCTGGCACCCACTACCCTCTGCGTAAAAAACTTGCCTCGTACATCTCCTCTAAACCATGCCCCTTGCACCTTAAGTGTGAGGTTATCCATATTGGACCAAAAAAAAAGGATAGAGCAGAGTACTTTCTAAATGGAAAGAGGCTAGGTACAGTGGATGTCAAGGGGTTCAGTTGCATCGATCCTTAAAATGCCAGCAACAAGTGCAAAAAATAATCAAAAAGGCCCCACTTGGAGCAGTTCTGGGCACCACACTTTAGGAAGGGGTTAAGGGGTGATCTGATCAAAGTCTTCAAGATATTGACAGGGAGACAGTGTAGATAAAGATAAACTATTTTCACTGATTGGAGATTCTGAAACTCGGGGACATAGTCTCACAATTAGGGCCAGACCGTTCAGCAGAGATGTTGGGAAGAACCTCTTCCCTCAAAGGGTGATGAAGGATTGTAACTCTCCCACAAACAGCAGTTGAAGCTACATCAGTTAATTCTAAATCTGAGATAGAGAGATTTTTGTTAAGTGAAGATATTAATGGATATGGGCCAATGGCAGGGATATTGAGTGAGGTCATAGATCAGCCATGATCTCATTGATTGGCGGGACAGGCTCGAGGGCTGAATGGCCTGCTCCTGTTCCTATGATATTGTGGGGTGACAGCGAGATTTGCACGATACTTACACGAGACTTGCTGGTGGGATGTCATGGCACCTGCTCAGGCCCAGATGCTGGAGATGAGAGAGGCTCTGGAGGGCAGCGAAGCAATCGGGCGTGAGCATTGTACTGTCACTGCAGCAGAGAGAGAGAGAGAGAGAGAGCATTAGAGAGCTGCGGGGGCCGGTGTGTCCGAGCGGTGTTGGTGGCAGAGTTACCCAGGCATATGGAGAGTATTCCATCACACTGGCTGTGCCTTTTATTTTTTTTAAAATAATATTTTATTGAAAATTTTGGTCAACCAACACAGTATATTGTGCATCCTTTACACAACATTGTAACAATACAGATAATAATGACCTTTTTAAATTTAAACAAAAACAACAACAAATAAATAAATATTAAATAACAAAAAATAAAAACTAGCCCTAATTGGCAACTGGCTTGTCTCAGGCCACCCCCCCCCCCCATCCCTCCCCCCCCCCATCCCCCCCCCCCCTCCCCCCCCCCCACCCATCCCTCCCCCCCCCCCACCCATCCCTCCCCCCCCCCATCCCCCCCCCCCTCCCCCCCCCCCCCACCCATCCCTCCCCCCCCCCCATCCCCCCCCCCCCCACCCATCCCTCCCCCCCCCCCCATCCCCCCCCCCCCTCCCCAAGTCCTGGGCTGCTGCTGCTGCCTTCTTTGTTCTCCCCTATCTATCTTTCCGCAAGATATTCGACGAACGGTTGCCCACCGCCTAGTAAACCCTTGAGCCGACCCCCTTAGGACGAACTTAATCCGCTCTAACTTTATGAACCCCGCCATATCATTTATCCAGGTTTCCACCCCCGGGGGCTTGGCTTCTTTCCACATTAGCAATATCCTGCGCCGGGCTACTAGGGACGCAAAGGCCAAAACATCGGCCTCTTTCGCCTCCTGCACTCCCGGCTCTTGTGCAACCCCAAATATAGCCAACCCCCAGCTTGGTTCGACCCGGACTCCTACTACTTTCGAAAGCACCTTTGTCACCCCCATCCAAAACCCCTGTAGTGCCGGGCATGACCAAAACATATGGGTATGATTCGCTGGGCTTCTCGAGCACCTCGCACACCTATCCTCCACCCCAAAAAATTTACTGAGCCGTGTTCCAGTCATATGTGCCCTGTGTAATACCTTAAACTGAATCAGGCTTAGCCTGGCGCACGAGGACGACGAGTTTACCCTGTTTAGGGCATCTGCCCACATCCCCTCCTCAATCTCCTCCCCTAGCTCTTCTTCCCATTTCCCTTTTAGTTCGTCCATCATAGTCTCCCCTTCGTCTCTCATTTCCCTATATATATCCGACACCTTACCGTCCCCCACCCATTTCTTTGAGATGACTCTGTCCTGCACCTCTTGTGTCGGGAGCTGCGGGAATTCCCTCACCTGTTGCCTCGCAAAAGCCCTCAATTGCATGTACCTGAATGCATTCCCTTGGGGCAACCCATATTTCTCGGTCAGCGCTCCCAGACTCGCAAACTTCCCATCCACAAATAGATCTTTCAATTGCGTTATACCTGCTCTTTGCCACATTCCATATCCCCCATCCATTCCCCCCGGGGCAAACCTATGGTTGTTTCTTATCGGGGACCCCCCCAGTGCTCCGGTCTTTCCCCTATGTCGTCTCCACTGTCCCCAAATCTTCAGTGTAGCTACCACCACCGGACTCGTGGTATAGTTCCTCGGTGAGAACGGCAATGGGGCTGTCACCATAGCCTGTAGGCTAGTCCCCCTACAGGACGCCCTCTCTAATCTCTTCCACGCCGCTCCTTCCTCCTCTCCCATCCACTTACTCACCATTGAAATATTAGCGGCCCAATAATACTCACTTAGGCTCGGTAGTGCCAGCCCCCCCCTATCCCTACTACGCTGTAAGAATCCCTTCCTCACTCTCGGAGTCTTCCGGCCCAAACAAAACCCATGATACTCTTTTCTATCCTTTTGAAAAAAGCCTTCGTGATCACCACCGGGAGACACTGAAACACAAAGAGGAATCTCGGGAGGACCACCATTCTTAACCGCCTGCACCCTCCCTGCCATTGACAATGCTACCATATCCCATCTCTTGAAATCTTCCTCCATCTGTTCCACCAACCGCGTCAAATTTAGCCTGTGCAATGTGCCCCAATTCTTAGCTATCTGGATCCCCAGGTAACGAAAGTCTCTTGTTACCTTCCTCAACGGTAGGTCTTCTATTTCTCTACTCTGCTCCCCTGGATGCACCACAAACAGCTCACGCTTCCCCATGTTCAATTTATACCCTGAAAAATCCCCAAACTCTCCAAGTATCCGCATTATTTCTGGCATCCCCTCCGCTGGATCCGCCACATATAGTAGCAGAGGCTGTGCCTTTTAGACAATGGACAGGCTTTAGGAAGCCAGGAGGTGAGTTACTCAGTAATTATATCACTGGTCCAGTTCAATAAGTCCAGATTCAGTGAGGGAATCACCTAGGAACCCCACCACCTGACTGGGAAATATATCATCGTTCCTTCACTGTCGCTGGGGCAAAATCCTGGAACTCCCTCCCTAACAGCACTGTGGGTGTACCTACACCCCAAGGTCTGCAGCGGGTTCAAGAAGGCAGCTCACCCACACCTTCTGAAGGGCAGCTAGGGATGGGCAATAAATGCTGGGCTAGCCAGCGACGCCCCACATTCTGTAAAACTAATTTTTTAAAAATGCCATTGAATGCCATGGGGCGGTGGTTAGATCCTCTCTTGTAGGAGATGGTCATTGCCGGGCACTTGTGTTGCGCGAATGTAACTTGCCACTTGTCAGCCCCGAGCCTGGATATAGTCCCGGGTCTTGCTGCATTTGGACACGGACGGCTTCATTATCTGAGGAGTCCCGAATGGTGCTGAACATTGTGCAGTCATCAGCAAACATCCCCACTTCTGACCTTCTGATGGAAAGCAGGACGAACCAGCGGAGAGTTTCCCCCTGATTCCCACTGACTCCAGTTTCGCTCGGGCTCCTTGATGCCACACTCGGTCAAACGCTGCCTTGATGCCGAGGGCAGTCACTCTCACCTCACCTCTGGCATTCAGCTCTTTGTCCATGTTTGAACCAAGACTGTAATGAGGTCAGGAGCTGAGTGACCCTGGCGGAACCCAAACTGAGCGTCCGTGAGCAGGTTATTGCTGAGTAAGTGCCGCTTGATAGCTCTGTTGATGATTCCTTCCATCACTTTGCTGATGATGGAGAGCAGACTGATAGGGGGTAATTGGCTGGGTTGGATTTGTCCCGTTTCTTGTGTACAGGACACACCTGGGCAATTTTCACATTGCCGGGTAGACGCCAGTGTTGTAGCTGTACTGGAACAGCTTGGCTAGGGTGCGGCAAGTTCTGGAGCACAAGTCTTCAGCACTATTGCGGGATATTGTCAGGGCCCAGAGCCTTCGCTGTATCCAGGGCCTTCATGGACCCCTTGGGCCCATCCCGTCTGCGCCGGTCATTTCCCAGCACTTGGCCCATCGCTGTGTCTGCCCTGGGATCGCAATGACACATCTAAATACTTCCTAAATGTTATGAGGGTCTCTGCCTCCACCCCCCTCTCAGGCAGCGAGTTCCAGACTCCCACCCCCCTCTGGGTGAAAGGTTTTCCCTCACATCCCCTCGAAACCTCCTGCCCCTCACCTTAAATCTCTGCCCCCTGGTCACTGATCCCTCCACCAAGGGGAAAAGTTTCTTCCTGTTTACTCTATCTGTGCCCCTCATAGTTTTATACATCTCAATCACGCCCCCCCACCCTCAGCCTCCTCTGCTCCAAGGAAAACAACCCCAGTCTGTCCAATCTCTCTTCATAACTAAAACTCTGCAGCCCAGGCAACATCCTGGTAAATCTCCTCTGCACCCTTTCCAGTGCGATCACATCCCTCCTGTAATGTCGATTCCAGAACTGCACAGTGCTCCAGCTGTGGCCTAATCAACGTTTTATACAGTTCCAAGGATCCCATGGGCTCTTACCTTCGCTATCAGTCTCCCGTGTGTGACCTTGTGAGAAGCCTTGCTGAAGTCCAAGTGGACTACGTGAAATGCATTACCCTCATCTACACACCTGGTCACCTCTTCGAAAAGCTCAATCAAGTTGGTCAGACATGACCTCCCCTTAACCAAACCATGCTGACTGTTCCTGATTAATCCCGGCCTCTCCAAATGCAGATTCATTCTGTCTCTCAGAATTGCTTCCAATAGTTTCCCCACCACTGAGGTTAGACTGAGGTCTGTAGTTTCCTGGTTTGTCCCTTCCTCCCTTCTTGAATAATGGAACCACATTAACGATCCTCCAACCCTCCGGCAGCTCTCCTGTGGCCAGAGAGGATTGACAGCGGCCCTGCTATTTCCTCCTTGCCTCACTCAGCAGCCTGGGATACATTTCATCTGGCCCTGGAGATTTGTCTGGAATCCTGCCAGACCGCTCAAAACCTCCTCTCTGTCTGTGTTAACCTCTTTAATTTTATTACAGTCCTTCTCCCTGATTTCTATACCCACACTGTCCCTCTCACGGGTGAACACACACAAAGTATTCATTTAGATCCCTACCTACATCCTCCGGCTCCACACACAAATTACCCCTGTGGTCCTTCATGAATGAAATGAAAATCGCTTATTGTCACGAGTAGGCTTCAGTGAAGTTACTGTGAAAAGCCCCTAGTCGCCACATTCCGGCACCTGTTCGGGGAGGCTGGTACGGGAATTGAACCGTGCTGCTGGCCTGCCTTGGTCTGCTTTCAAAGCCAACGATTTAGCCCTGTGCTAAACAGCACCTACCCTTTCCCTAGTTATCCTTTTACCCTTAAGGTATTTGTAAAACAACTTAGGATTTTCCTGTACTTTACCTCGGTATCCTTTCATGCCCCCTTTTTGCTCTCCGAATTTCCTTTTTAAGTTCCTTCTTGTACATTCTATACAGCTCTGGGGTCTCTGCTGTTTTGAGCCCTCGATATCTGCCATAAGCCTCCCTTTTTCTCCTTATCCAATGCTGTATATCCCTCGATATCCAGGGTTCACTGGATTTTGTTTTTTTAAGAGCAGAACAGCACAGTACAAGCCCTTCGGCCCACAATGTTGTGCCGACCCATCAGCCTAACCTACACCCCTTCAATTGACTGCTGTCCATGTGCCTGTCCCAGAGTCGCTTAAACGTCCCGAATGACTCTGACTCCACCACCTCTGCTGGCCGTGCATTCCACACACCCACCCCTCTCTGTGTAAAGAACCTCTGACATCTCCCCTATACCTTCCTCCAATCACCTTAAAATTATGTCCCCTCGTGACAGCCATTTCCACCCTGGGGAAAAGTCTCTGGCTATCCACTCTGTCCATGTCTCTCATCACCTTGTACACCTCTATCAAGTCACCTCTCTGCCTTCTTCGCTCCAGTGAGAAAAGCCCGAGCTCCCTCAACCTTTCTTCATAAGACATGCCCTCCAGTCCAGGCAGCATCCTGGTAAATCTCCTCTGTACCCTCTCCAAAGCATCCACACCCTTCCTATAATGAGGCGACCAGAACTGGACACAATATTCCAAGTGTGGTCTAACTAGGGTTTTATAAACAAAGAACAAAGAAATGTACAGCACAGGAACAGGCCCTTCGGCCCTCCAAGCCCGTGCCGACCATGCTGCCCGACGAAACTACAATCCTCTACACTTCCTGGGTCCGTATCCCTCTATTCCCATCCTATTCATGTATTTGTCAAGGTGCCCCTTAAATGTCCCTATCGTCCCTGCTTCCACTACCTCCTCCGGTAGCGAGTTCCAGGCACCCAATACCCTGTGTAAAAAAAACTTGCCTCGTACATCTACTCTAAACCTTGCCCCTCTCACCTTAAACCTATGCCCCCTAGTAATTGACCCCTCTACCCTGGGGAAAAGCCTCTGACTATCCACTCTGTCTATGCCCCTCATAATTTTGTATACCTCTATCAGGTCTCCCCTCAACCTCCTTCGTTCCAGTGAGAACAAACCGAGTTTATTCAACCGCTCCTCATAGCTAATGCCCTCCATACCAGGCAACATTCTGGTAAATCTCTTCTGCACCCTCTCTAAAGCCTCCACATCCTTCTGGTAGTGTGGCGACCAGAATTGAACACTATACTCCAAGTGTGGCCTAACTAAGGTTCTATACAGCTGCAACATGACTTGCCAATTCTTATACTCAATGCCCCGGCCAATGAAGGCAAGCATGCCGTATGCCTTCTTGACTACCTTCTCCACCTGTGTTGCCCCTTTCAATGACCTGTGGACCTGTACTCCTAGATCTCTTTGACTTTCAATACTCTTGAGGGTTCTACCATTCACTGTATATTCCCTACCTGCATTAGACCTTCCAAAATGCATTACCTCACATTTGTCCGGATTAAACTCCATCTGCCATCTCTCCGCCCAAGTCTCCAGACAATCTAAATCCTGCTGTATCCTCTGACAGTCCTCATCGCTATCCGCAATTCCACCAACCTTTGTGTCGTCTGCAAACTTACTAATCAGACCAGTACTACAAACAGCAAAGGTCCCAGCACTGATCCCCTGATCCCTGTGGAACACCACTGGTCACAGCCCTCCAATCTGAAAAGCACCCTTCCATTGCTACTCTCTGCTTTCTATGGCCTAGCCAGTTCTGTATCCCCCTTGCCAGCTCACCCCTGATCCCGTGTGACTTCACCTTTTGTACTAGTCTACCATGAGGGACCTTGTCAAAGGCCTTACTGAAGTAAAGCTGCAGCAAAACCTCGCGGCTCTTAAACTCAACCCCCCTGTTAATGAAAGCCAACACACCATACACCTTCTTAACAACCCTATCAACCTGGGTGGCAACTTTGAGGGATCTATGTACGTGGACCCCAAGATCCCTCTGTTCCTCCACACTTCCAAGAATCCTGCCTTTAACCCTGTATTCAGCATTCAAATTCGACCTTCACTTCACATTTAAGTGAAGGGGCCAGGGAGAGGGGAGAGGGGGCGGGCTGGGAGAGGGTGGGGGGGGGGGGGGGGGGGGGAAGAGACTGGGCGACTGCTTGGGGATGAGGAGGGGTCCCGGACAGTCGGGGATTTGTTGCTGGGATTGGAATGGGGTCAGCCGGAACGGTCTGTCGGAGCTAGTCTCTGCTCACCTCATGTCCAGGTTGGTTATCTTTGGGCAGCGTCTGCACAGCGCACTCACATCTGCAAATAAAGGAGACATCAGTCATTGGCAAAGGTGCCTTTCGTGCACCTGCCTTCTACTTCCACTGGCTCTCTCCCTCCCCAATGATCGACACATTTATCTTTATTTATTCATTGATTTTGGCCCCGAACTGAGTGACTGGGTCAACCATTTTGGGGTGGGGAGGGGAGAGGTTGAGGGGAGGGGAGAGGGGGGCCGCGAGGGGCCGCGAGGGGCCGCGAGGGGGGCCGCGAGGGGAGCCGCGAGGGGAGCCGAGGGGGGCGGCGGGGGGAGCCGAGGGGGGCGGCGGGGGGAGCCGAGGGGGGCGGCGGGGGGAGCCGAGGGGGGCGGCGGGGGGAGCCGAGGGGGCGGCGGGGGGAGCCGAGGGGGGCGGCGGGGGGAGCCGAGGGGGGCGGCGGGGGGAGCCGAGGGGGGCGGCGGGGAGAGGGGGGCCGAGGGGAGAGGGGGGCCGAGGGGAGCCGAGGTGAGAGGGTGGGCCGAGGGGAGCGGGGGGGCCGAGGGGAGCGGGGGGGCCGAGGGGAGCGGGGGGCCGAGGGGAGCGGGGGGGCCGAGGGGAGCGGGGGGGCCGAGGGGAGCGGGGGGGCCGAGGGGAGCGGGGGGGCCGAGGGGAGCGGGGGGGGCCGAGGGGAGCGGGGGGGGCCGAGGGGAGCGGGGGGGCCGAGGGGAGCGGGGGGGCCGAGGGGAGCGGGGGGGCCGAGGGGAGCGGGGGGGCCGAGGGGAGCGGGGGGGCCGAGGGGAGCGGGGGGGCCGAGGGGAGCGGGGGGGGCCGAGGGGAGCGGGGGGGCCGAGGGGAGCGGGGGGGCCGAGGGGAGCGGGGGGGGGGCCGAGGGGAGCGGGGGGGGGCCGAGGGGAGCGGGGGGGGGGGGGGGGGGGCCGAGGGGAGCGGGGGGGGGGGCCGAGGGGAGCGGGGGGGGGGGGCCGAGGGGAGCGGGGGGGGGGCCGAGGGGAGCGGGGCGAGGGGAGCGGGGGGGGGGGGCGAGGGGAGCGGGGGGGGGCCGAGGGGGGCCGAGGGGAGCGGGGGGGCCGAGGGGAGCGGGGGGGGCCGAGGGGAGCGGGGGGGGCCGAGGGGAGCGGGGGGGCCGAGGGGAGCGGGGGGGCCGAGGGGAGCGGGGGGGCGAGGGGAGCGGGGGGGGCCGAGGGGAGCGGGGGGGCCGAGGGGAGCGGGGGGGCCGAGGGGAGCGGGGGGGCCGAGGGGAGCGGGGGGGCCGAGGGGAGCGGGGGGGGGGGGGCCGAGGGGAGCGGGGGGGGGGGGGCCGAGGGGAGCGGGGGGGGGGGCCGAGGGGAGCGGGGCGAGGGGAGCGGGGGGGGGGGCGAGGGGGAGCGGGGGGGGGGCCGAGGGGGCCGAGGGGAGCGGGGGGGGGGCCGAGTGGAGCGGGGGGGGGGCCGAGGGGAGCGGGGGGGGGCCGAGGGGAGCGGGGGGGGGGGCCGAGGGGAGCGGGGGGGGGGCCGAGGGGAGCGGGGGGGGGGGCCGAGGGGAGCGGGGGGGGCCGAGGGGAGCGGGGGGGGGGCCGAGGGGAGCGGGGGGGGGGGGCCGAGGGGAGCGGGGGGGGGGGCCGAGGGGAGCGGGGGGGGGGGGCCGAGGGGAGCGGGGGGGGGGCCGAGGGGAGGGGGGGGGGCCGAGGGGAGCGGGGGGGCCGAGGGGAGCGGGGGGGCCGAGGGGAGCGGGGGGGGCCGAGGGGGGAGCGGGGGGGCCGAGGGGGAGCGGGGGGGCCGAGGGGAGCGGGGGGGCCGAGGGGAGCGGGGGGGCCGAGGGGAGCGGGGGGGCCGAGGGGAGCGGGGGGGCCGAGGGGAGCGGGGGGGCCGAGGGGAGCGGGGGGGGCCGAGGGGAGCGGGGGGGGCCGAGGGGAGCGGGGGGGGCCGAGGGGAGCGGGGGGGCCGAGGGGAGCGGGGGGGCCGAGGGGAGCGGGGGGGCCGAGGGGAGCGGGGGGGCCGAGGGGAGCGGGGGGGCCGAGGGGAGCGGGGGGGCCGAGGGGAGCGGGGGGGCCGAGGGGAGAGGGGGGGGCCGAGGGGAGAGGGGGACCGAGGGGAGAGGGGGACCGAGGGGGAGAGGGGGACCGAGGGGGAGAGGGGGGTCCGAGGGGAGAGGGGGTCCGAGGGGAGAGGGGGTCCGAGGGAGAGGGGGTCCGAGGGGAGAGGGGTCCGAGGGGAGACCGAGGGAAGTGGGGGGGGCCGAGGGAAGTGGGGGGGCCGAGGGGAGGCCGACCGAGGGGAGAGGCGACCGAGGGGAGGCCGACCGAGGGGAGAGGGGACGACCGAGGGGAGAGGGTGGTCGTTGGGAGGGAGGCAGAGTAGAGGGAGGAAACTGGGGCGCCGAGGGGAGGGAGGAAACTGGGGTGCCGAGGGGAGGGAGGGGTCTGAGTAGAGGGAGGGGAGGGGGGGGGGGCCGAGGAGGGAGGGATGTGCTGTTTGTCCCCTTTAAGGGGTGATCTGCAGAGAGGGTCACGTGACCCACGCAACCAATCAGAGACCGGGGGGTGGGGGAAGAGTTCTGTATCAGTTTGATCCTGGAAGCTGATTGGACAGAGATGAGGAGAAATTTCTTCAGCCAGAGAGTGGTGGGTCTGTGGAATTCATTGCCACAGAGGGCGGTGGAGGCCGGGACGTTGAGTGTCTTTAAGACAGAAGTTGATAAATTCTTGATTGCTCGAGGAATTAAGGGCTATGGAGAGAGAGCGGGTAAATGGAGTTGAAATCAGCCATGATTGAATGGTGGAGTGGACTCGATGGGCCGAATGGCCTTACTTCCGCTCCTATGTCTTATGGCAGCCACGAGGATGCAGACTTCAGCATTGGAGTTACACACTAGTGAACATTCCAGTTGTTATTAACTACCTGGTGAATGGCAAACATGACATTGGCAACCGGGATAACATTGTTTAAAAAGCACTCCCAGGATGCGGAGTATTGAGTCACGTTAAAGTTCAGTTAGAGTTGAGAAACAGAAGAGTGTTTGCAGATTCGCCCTGATCCGGGCGGGCGGGCGGCTCCGGGCGGGTGGCTCTGCCCCGGGCGGGTACATCCTTTTGTTGCCCCGCAGGAGGATTGGACAGAAAACACTCAATATTTTGGCTACTTTTTCACGGCAACAAAAGAGAGGAGACGGGGAAGAGAAAGGCAATCTCTGACGAGTGTAGGGATTGCAGAGATATTGCACTGTATGTATTAGGTGCAGTAGGGCAGCACGGTGTCGCAGTGGGTTAGCACTTGGAATTGAAAATATGGAAAGATATGTCATTTGAAACATGGAAGTCTGGCAATACCTGATCAAAGAGTGCATGAGAGAATGTAGGGAAAATCCCACAAAGGGTTAACAGCAGCTGCAGGAGAGGGCGTGAAATGCAGATAGCCTTTGTCAAACAGCAAGCAAAACAAGCAGGTCTTTCAAGTCACAATCGAGTGAATTTTAGTATGCAGCTCAAAGCAATGTTTCGCACCTCCTTTTGAAGTTAGGTAAGCAGATGGAAAACAATGGATGAGGTTTTCAGTTGAATTAGGTGACAAATGTATAGGTGTGAAGTTGTGCTGACATCAGGTAAATTAAAGAAAGCTGGAGACGTGTCTACGAGAACACAAATTAGACCCAAATCAAAATTATGAGCTGGGGACACAATTTGATAATAATAAAACTATAGAAATGACAGGAATCAAAAGTCACACCACTTTGAAATCAAAGCATTTTTGAACATCACAAAGGAAACAATGTAATCAGAGATCTATGAGATGAGGTCATGCTCAAAATGAATACTTAGTCATGTCAGAACATTTTTGATTAAAGGTACCTTTTATAATCCAAGTGAAATAAAAGTTACTTTACAATAAAGTCATAAAAACTTAATAACTGTTAGAAAGATATATATATATACATATACCCTAAGAGTCAGCTCAGTCAGCTCTCATAGCTCGGTCATGGGAAAGGGACAGAGCAAAGCAGCCGAGTTAAAACAGCTAATACATCTGAGAAAGACCAAAAGCTAAAGAGAGAGTCATCTCTCACAGCTCGGTACATGGGAAAGATAGAGCATAGCAACCAAGCAGAACAGTGAATACATCGGAGGAAGACCAAAAGCTAAAGAAAAGTGATTGTCCAAGGTAGACCCGAAGGTCTCTTCACCCAACCGGGAGAATCCAGAAGCAAGATCTTTTAACTTTTCTGTAAAGACAGTGATTGCATCTTTAAAAGAAAAAATATAATAATAAAATAACTTAAAAGTTTTAACCTGAAACAGTGGTTATTACAAAGTCTACTTTGCTTAATTAGCAATGCTGGACCCAGGATCGAAGCTACTAAGTGGTAAGTAGATGAAATCTTCTGTGAAGGTATGCGTTATACCGGGGGATAACTTGAAAATATAGTTTGACCTGAATAGCCCCCACTGAAGCCTGCATCGGAGTCAAGGAGTGAGAATCCCTGTTCACCGTTTAGAATATCGACCCTTTTTGGTATAGGGGGACTTCTAAGAATAGTGGTGAGTTTTTAACTTCACACTGCCACCTCATGGCGCTGGGGTCCCAGTTTCGATCTCGGCTCTGGGACACTGTCCGTGTGGAGTTTGCACATTCTCCCCGTGTTTATGTGTGTTTCACCCCCACAACCCAAAGATGTGCAAGCTAGGCGGATTGGCCACGCTAAATTGCCCCTTAATTGGAAAAAGTGAATTGGGTAATCTAAGTTTTTTTTAAAAAATGTATTCAGCGCAGTAAGGGTTAAAATCCTGGATTAGTGTGTGCGACTGCTGCTGTCATGTTTTTAAAGAATCCTGGTGTGAAAGGCTGCTTGGCTTTTTGGAGACAGAGATGCTGTCTCCAAAATTAAAGTATCGTAAAGGTCTGGGCTAATGAGACTTTTATTTTATTTTCCCGGGGAGTAGATAATTAGAGGCATTGTGTTCAGCTTAGTGAGGTGTGGTCAATGTGAGCAGCCAAGTGTTGAAGGGGAGCTGAGGAGGTTTCTGGAGAATACAGCCAGAGATTCTGCATTATTCTGACAGGGGGTCAGGTCACTTTCTTTAAGCAGCTGTAAAGATCTCTCTTTCTCAAAGTGGAGTGTCTAAGACATCTCTGTACAGCAAGTGTTCCTGAGTCTGCTAACTGTATTTTAAAGTGGATTGGGATCGGAAATGGTTCTGTTGTTTGAGTGGGAGTAAAGATAGCAGTTAAGGGTTATTGCGTCACTGTATTGATTAGCAATGTTTAAGGGGTAATTGTATACTATTTTCTGGTGTAATGTTAAAGATATTTTAATACTGTGTTAGTAAACCAAGGGCAATGTGTCCAATTTTGCAGACGACACTAAGATGAGTGGTAAAGCAAAAAGTGCAGAGGATACTGGAAGTCTGCAGAGGGATTTGGATAGGTTAAGTGAATGGGCTAGGGTCTGGCAGATGGAATACAATGTTGACAAATGTGAGGTTATCCATTTTGGTAGGAATAACAGCAAAAGGGATTATTATTTAAATGATAAAATATTAAAACATGCTGCTGTGCAGAGAGACCTGGGTGTGCTAGTGCATGAGTCGCAAAAAGTTGGTTTTCAGGTGCAACAGGTGATTAAGAAGGCAAATGGAATTTTGTCCTTCATTGCTAGAGGGATGGAGTTTAAGACTAGGGAGGTTATGCTGCAATTGCATAAGGTGTTAGTGAGGCCACACCTGGAGGATTGTGTTCAGTTTTGGTCTTCTTACTTGAGAAAGGACGTACTGGCACTGGAGGGTGTGCAGAGGAGATTCACTAGGTTAATCCCAGAGCTGAAGGGGTTGGATTACGAGGAGAGGTTGAGTAGACTGGGACTGTACTCGTTGGAATTTAGAAGGATGAAGGGGGATCTTATAGAAACATATAAAATTATGAAGGGAATAGATAGGATAGATGCGGGCAGGTTGTTTCCACTGGCGGGTGAAAGCAGAACTACGGGGCATAGCCTCAGAATAAGGGGAAGTAGATTTAGGACTGAGTTTAGGAGGAACTTCTTCACCCAAAGGGTTGTGAATCTATGGAATTCCTTGCCCAGTGAAGCAGTAGAGGCTCCTTCATTAAATGTTTTTAAGATCAAGATAGATAGTTTTTTGAAGAATAAAGGGATTAAGGGTTATGGTGTTCGGGCCGGAAAGTGGAGCTGAGTCCGCAAAAGATCAGCCATGATCTCATTGAATGGTGGAGCAGGCTCGAGGGGCCCGATGGCCGACTCCTGCTCCTAGTTCTTATGTTCTTATGTCAGAAGTTGGGCACAGAATTGAAGCGATTGGAATAATTGGATATTATTCCACCAGCTCAATTTGCAGAGGGCAGCACCCATAGTTTTTCAAAAATGTGTTAATTGGATGTGGGCAACGCAGGCTGTGCCAGCATTTATTACCAATCCCGAATTGCCCTTGAGGAGGCAGTTATTATCGGAAGGATATTGTTAAATTAGAAAGAGTGCAGAAGAGATTTACCAGGATGCTACCAGGACTTGATGGTCTGAGTTATAAGGAGAGGTTGGATAGGCTGGGACTTTTTTTCCTGGAGTATAGGGGCATAGATAAAGCAGATAGTCAACATCTTTTCCCAAAGGTAGACGAGTCTAGAACCAGAGGTTTAAGGTGAGAGGGGAGAGATACAAAAGAGACCAGAGGGGAAATTGTTTCACACAGAGGGTGGTGAGCATCTGGAACGAGCTGCCAGAGGCAGTGGTAGAGGCGGGTAAATTTTTTTTCCTTTAAAAAGTAGTTATGGGCAGGTTGGGTGTAGAGGGATATGGGCCAATTGCAGGCAAGTGGGACTAGCATAGTGATAGAAACTGGGCAGCATGGACAAGCTGGGCCTAAGGGCCAGTTTCCATGCTGTAAACATCTCGGACTCTAAGAGTCATCCACATTGCTGTAGGTCTGGAGTCACATGTAGGCCAGACCAGCTAAGGATGGAGACAAGAGTGGTGGGGGCCGGGAGCCGAGGAGGGTGGGGGCCGGAGTCGAGGGAGGGTGGGGGCCGGGAGCCGAGGAGGGTGGGGGCCGGAGTCGAGGGAGGGTGGGGGCCGGGGGCTGAGGAGGGTGTTGGCCGTGGGGGGCGGGGGCCGAGGGTCGAGGGGGGTGTTGGCCGTGGGCCGAGGGGGGTGGGGCAGGTGAAGGGAAAGGGATGGGTTTTTACAAGACTCGCTGACTATTTCATGGTGACCAATTTACTGAGACGGGTTTTATATTTCACATTTATTTGTTGAATTTTGTGTCACGGTGAGATTTAAAATAGAGAATCGAGAGGATTGTGCTGGACCTCGGGGTACGGGTCCCAGTGCCAGCGCGACGCTGGGTGCCGGCGCGACGCTGGGTGCCGGCGCGACGCTGGGTGCCGGCGCGACGCTGGGTGACGGCGCCGGCGCGACGCTGGGTGCCGGCGCGACGCTGGGTGACAGTGCCGGCGCGACGCTGGGTGCCGGCGCGACGCTGGGTGCCGGCGCGACGCTGGGTGACAGTGCCGGCGCGACGCTGGGTGACAGTGCCGGCGCGACGCTGGGTGCCGGCGCGACGCTGGGTGCCGGCGCGACGCTGGGTGACGGCGCGACGCTGGGTGCCGGCGCGACGCTGGGTGCCGGCGCGACGCTGGGTGCCGGAGCGACGCTGGGTGCCGGCGCGACGCTGGGTGCCGGCGCGACGCTGGGTGACAGTGCCGGCGCGACGCTGGGTGCCGGAGCGACGCTGGGTGACAGTGCCGGCGCGACGCTGGGTGCCGGCGCGACGCTGGGTGCCGGCGCGACGCTGGGTGACAGTGCCGGCGCGACGCTGGGTGCCGGAGCGACGCTGGGTGACAGTGCCGGCGCGACGCTGGGTGACGGCGCGACGCTGGGTGACGGCGCGACGCTGGGTGCAGGCGCGACGCTGGGTGCAGGCGCGACGCTGGGTGCCGGCGCGACGCTGGGTGACGGCGCGACGCTGGGTGACGGCGCGACGCTGGGTGCCGGCGCGACGCTGGGTGCCGGCGCGACGCTGGGTGACGGCGCGACGCTGGGTGACGGCGCGACGCTGGGTGACGGCGCGACGCTGGGTGACGGCGCGACGCTGGGTGACGGCGCGACGCTGGGTGCCGGCGCGACGCTGGGTGCCGGCGCGACGCTGGGTGACAGTGCCGGCGCGACGCTGGGTGACAGTGCCGGCGCGACGCTGGGTGACGGCGCGACGCTGGGTGCCGGCGCGACGCTGGGTGACAGTGCCGGCGCGACGCTGGGTGACAGTGACGGCGCGACGCTGGGTGCCGGCGCGACGCTGGGTGACAGTGACGGCGCGACGCTGGGTGCCGGCGCGACGCTGGGTGACAGTGACGGCGCGACGCTGGGTGCCGGCGCGACGCTGGGTGACGGCGCGACGCTGGGTGACGGCGCGACGCTGGGTGCCGGCGCGACGCTGGGTGACGGCGCGACGCTGGGTGACGGCGCGACGCTGGGTGACGGCGCGACGCTGGGTGACGGTGACGGCGCGACGCTGGGTGACGGCGCGACGCTGGGTGACAGTGACGGCGCGACGCTGGGTGACGGCGCGACGCTGGGTGCCGGCGCGACGCTGGGTGACGGCGCGACGCTGGGTGCCGGCGCGACGCTGGGTGACAGTGACGGCGCGACGCTGGGTGCCGGCGCGACGCTGGGTGACAGTGACGGCGCGACGCTGGGTGACAGTGACGGCGCGACGCTGGGTGACAGTGCCGGCGCGACGCTGGGTGACGGCGCGACGCTGGGTGACAGTGCCGGCGCGACGCTGGGTGCCGGCGCGACGCTGGGTGCCGGAGCGACGCTGGGTGCCGGAGCGACGCTGGGTGCCGGAGCGACGCTGGGTGCCGGAGCGACGCTGGGTGCCGGAGCGACGCTGGGTGCCGGCGCGACGCTGGGTGCCGGCGCGACGCTGGGTAACAGTGCCGGCGCGACGCTGGGTGCCGGAGCGACGCTGGGTGCCGGAGCGACGCTGGGTGCCGGAGCGACGCTGGGTGCCGGCGCGACGCTGGGTGCCGGCGCGACGCTGGGTGCCGGCGCGACGCTGGGTGACGGCGCGACGCTGGGTGACGGCGCGACGCTGGGTGACGGCGCGACGCTGGGTGACAGTGCCGGCGCGACGCTGGGTGACAGTGCCGGCGCGACGCTGGGTGACAGTGCCGGCGCGACGCTGGGTGACAGTGACGGCGCGACGCTGGGTGACAGTGCCGGCACGACGCTGGGTGACAGTGACGGCGCGACGCTGGGTGACAGTGACGGCGCGACGCTGGGTGACAGTGCCGGCGCGACGCTGGGTGACAGTGACGGCGCGACGCTGGGTGACAGTGACGGCGCGACGCTGGGTGACAGTGACGGCGCGACGCTGGGTGCCGGCGCGACGCTGGGTGCCGGCGCGACGCTGGGTGACGGCGCGACGCTGGGTGACAGTGACGGCACGACGCTGGGTGACAGTGACGGCACGACGCTGGGTGACGGCGCGACGCTGGGTGACAGTGACGGCACGACGCTGGGTGACAGTGACGGCGCGACGCTGGGTGACGGCGCGACGCTGGGTGCCGGCGCGACGCTGGGTGACAGTGACGGCGCGACGCTGGGTGCCGGCGCGACGCTGGGTGACAGTGACGGCGCGACGCTGGGTGACGGCGCGACGCTGGGTGCCGGCGCGACGCTGGGTGCCGGCGCGACGCTGGGTGCCGGCGCGACGCTGGGTGACAGTGACGGCGCGACGCTGGGTGACGGCGCGACGCTGGGTGACGGCGCGACGCTGGGTGACAGTGCCGGCGCGACGCTGGGTGACGGCGCGACGCTGGGTGCCGGCGCGACGCTGGGTGCCGGCGCGACGCTGGGTGACAGTGCCGGCGCGACGCTGGGTGACAGTGCCGGCGCGACGCTGGGTGCCGGCGCGACGCTGGGTGCCGGCGCGACGCTGGGTGACGGCGCGACGCTGGGTGACAGTGCCGGCGCGACGCTGGGTGACGGCGCGACGCTGGGTGCCGGCGCGACGCTGGGTGACGGCGCGACGCTGGGTGACAGTGCCGGTGCGACGCTGGGTGACAGTGCCGGCGCGACGCTGGGTGACAGTGCCGGAGCGACGCTGGGTGACGACGCGACGCTGGGTGACGGCGCGACGCTGGGTGACAGTGCCGGCGCGACGCTGGGTGACAGTGACGCTGGGTGACGGCGCGACGCTGGGTGACGGCGCGACGCTGGGTGCCGGCGCGACGCTGGGTGCCGGCGCGACGCTGGGTGCCGGCGCGACGCTGGGTGCCGGCGCGACGCTGGGTGACGGCGCGACGCTGGGTGACGGCGCGACGCTGGGTGCCGGCGCGACGCTGGGTGACGGCGCGACGCTGGGTGCCGGCGCGACGCTGGGTGCCGGCGCGACGCTGGGTGACGACGCGACGCTGGGTGACGACGCGACGCTGGGTGACAGTGACGACGCGACGCTGGGTGACGGAGCGACGCTGGGTGACGACGCGACGCTGGGTGACGACGCGACGCTGGGTGCCGGCGCGACGCTGGGTGACGGAGCGACGCTGGGTGCCGGCGCGACGCTGGGTGACAGTGACGACGCGACGCTGGGTGACGGAGCGACGCTGGGTGACGGAGCGACGCTGGGTGCCGGCGCGACGCTGGGTGACGGAGCGACGCTGGGTGCCGGCGCGACGCTGGGTGACGGAGCGACGCTGGGTGACGGAGCGACGCTGGGTGACGGAGCGACGCTGGGTGACGGAGCGACGCTGGGTGACGGAGCGACGCTGGGTGCCGGCGCGACGCTGGGTGACGGAGCGACGCTGGGTGACGGAGCGACGCTGGGTGCCGGCGCGACGCTGGGTGACGGAGCGACGCTGGGTGACGGAGCGACGCTGGGTGACGGAGCGACGCTGGGTGACGGAGCGACGCTGGGTGACGACGCGACGCTGGGTGACGGAGCGACGCTGGGTGACGGAGCGACGCTGGGTGACGGAGCGACGCTGGGTGACGGAGCGACGCTGGGTGACGGAGCGACGCTGGGTGACAGTGACGGAGCGACGCTGGGTGACGGAGCGACGCTGGGTGACGGAGCGACGCTGGGTGACAGTGACGGAGCGACGCTGGGTGACGGAGCGACGCTGGGTGACGGAGCGACGCTGGGTGCCGGCGCGACGCTGGGTGACGGAGCGACGCTGGGTGACGACGCGACGCTGGGTGACGGCGCGACGCTGGGTGACGGAGCGACGCTGGGTGCCGGCGCGACGCTGGGTGACGGAGCGACGCTGGGTGACGACGCGACGCTGGGTGACGACGCGACGCTGGGTGACGACGCGACGCTGGGTGACGACGCGACGCTGGGTGACGACGCGACGCTGGGTGACGGAGCGACGCTGGGTGCCGGCGCGACGCTGGGTGACGGAGCGACGCTGGGTGACAGTGACGGCGCGACGCTGGGTGACAGTGACGGCGCGACGCTGGGTGACGGAGCGACGCTGGGTGACGACGCGACGCTGGGTGACGACGCGACGCTGGGTGACAGTGACGGCGCGACGCTGGGTGACAGTGACGGCGCGACGCTGGGTGACAGTGACGGCGCGACGCTGGGTGACGGAGCGACGCTGGGTGACGGAGCGACGCTGGGTGACGGCGCGACGCTGGGTGACGGCGCGACGCTGGGTGACGGCGCGACGCTGGGTGACGACGCGACGCTGGGTGCCGGCGCGACGCTGGGTGACAGTGACGGCGCGACGCTGGGTGACAGTGACGGCGCGACGCTGGGTGACGACGCGACGCTGGGTGACGACGCGACGCTGGGTGACGACGCGACGCTGGGTGACTACGCGACGCTGGGTGACGACGCGACGCTGGGTGACGACGCGACGCTGGGTGACGGCGCGACGCTGGGTGACGACGCGACGCTGGGTGACGACGCGACGCTGGGTGACAGTGACGGCGCGACGCTGGGTGACGACGCGACGCTGGGTGACGGCGCGACGCTGGGTGACAGTGACGGCGCGACGCTGGGTGACGGAGCGACGCTGGGTGACGACGCGACGCTGGGTGACAGTGACGACGCGACGCTGGGTGACGACGCGACGCTGGGTGACAGTGACGACGCGACGCTGGGTGACGACGCGACGCTGGGTGACAGTGACGACGCGACGCTGGGTGACGACGCGACGCTGGGTGACAGTGACGACGCGACGCTGGGTGACGACGCGACGCTGGGTGACAGTGACGACGCGACGCTGGGTGACGACGCGACGCTGGGTGACGGAGCGACGCTGGGTGACGGAGCGACGCTGGGTGACGGAGCGACGCTGGGTGACGGAGCGACGCTGGGTGACGGAGCGACGCTGGGTGCCGGCGCGACGCTGGGTGCCGGCGCGACGCTGGGTGACGGAGCGACGCTGGGTGACGGAGCGACGCTGGGTGCCGGCGCGACGCTGGGTGACGGAGCGACGCTGGGTGCCGGCGCGACGCTGGGTGACGGAGCGACGCTGGGTGACGACGCGACGCTGGGTGACGACGCGACGCTGGGTGACGACGCGACGCTGGGTGACAGTGACGACGCGACGCTGGGTGACAGTGACGACGCGACGCTGGGTGACGACGCGACGCTGGGTGACGACGCGACGCTGGGTGACAGTGACGACGCGACGCTGGGTGACGACGCGACGCTGGGTGACAGTGACGACGCGACGCTGGGTGACGGAGCGACGCTGGGTGACAGTGACGACGTGACGCTGGGTGACGACGCGACGCTGGGTGACGGCGCGGCGCTGGGTGACGGAGCGACGCTGGGTGACGGAGCGACGCTGGGTGACGGAGCGACGCTGGGTGACAGTGACGACGCGACGCTGGGTGACGGAGCGACGCTGGGTGACGGAGCGACGCTGGGTGACGACGCGACGCTGGGTGACGACGCGACGCTGGGTGACGGAGCGACGCTGGGTGACAGTGACGACGCGACGCTGGGTGACAGTGACGACGCGACGCTGGGTGACAGTGACGACGCGACGCTGGGTGACGGAGCGACGCTGGGTGACGGAGCGACGCTGGGTGACAGTGACGACGCGACGCTGGGTGACGACGCGACGCTGGGTGACGGAGCGACGCTGGGTGACAGTGACGACGCGACGCTGGGTGACGGAGCGACGCTGGGTGCCGGCGCGACGCTGGGTGACGGAGCGACGCTGGGTGACGACGCGACGCTGGGTGACGACGCGACGCTGGGTGACGGAGCGACGCTGGGTGACGGAGCGACGCTGGGTGACAGTGACGACGCGACGCTGGGTGACGGAGCGACGCTGGGTGACGGAGCGACGCTGGGTGACAGTGACGACGCGACGCTGGGTGACGGAGCGACGCTGGGTGACGGAGCGACGCTGGGTGACAGTGACGACGCGACGCTGGGTGACGGAGCGACGCTGGGTGACGGAGCGACGCTGGGTGACAGTGACGACGCGACGCTGGGTGACGACGCGACGCTGGGTGACGGAGCGACGCTGGGTGACGGAGCGACGCTGGGTGACGGAGCGACGCTGGGTGACGGAGCGACGCTGGGTGACGGAGCGACGCTGGGTGACGGAGCGACGCTGGGTGACGGAGCGACGCTGGGTGACGGAGCGACGCTGGGTGCCGGCGCGACGCTGGGTGACGGAGCGACGCTGGGTGCCGGCGCGACGCTGGGTGACGACGCGACGCTGGGTGACGGAGCGACGCTGGGTGACAGTGACGCTGGGTGACGACGCGACGCTGGGTGACGGAGCGACGCTGGGTGACGGAGCGACGCTGGGTGACGACGCGACGCTGGGTGACGGAGCGACGCTGGGTGACGGAGCGACGCTGGGTGACAGTGACGACGCGACGCTGGGTGACGGAGCGACGCTGGGTGACAGTGACGACGCGACGCTGGGTGACGGAGCGACGCTGGGTGACGGAGCGACGCTGGGTGACGGAGCGACGCTGGGTGACGGAGCGACGCTGGGTGACGGAGCGACGCTGGGTGACGGAGCGACGCTGGGTGACGGAGCGACGCTGGGTGCCGGCGCGACGCTGGGTGCCGGCGCGACGCTGGGTGACGGAGCGACGCTGGGTGACGGCGCGACGCTGGGTGCCGGCGCGACGCTGGGTGACGGAGCGACGCTGGGTGACGGAGCGACGCTGGGTGCCGGCGCGACGCTGGGTGACGGAGCGACGCTGGGTGACGACGCGACGCTGGGTGACGGAGCGACGCTGGGTGACGACGCGACGCTGGGTGACGACGCGACGCTGGGTGACGGAGCGACGCTGGGTGACGGCGCGACGCTGGGTGACAGTGACGACGCGACGCTGGGTGACGGAGCGACGCTGGGTGACGGAGCGACGCTGGGTGACAGTGACGACGCGACGCTGGGTGACGGAGCGACGCTGGGTGACGGAGCGACGCTGGGTGACGGAGCGACGCTGGGTGACAGTGACGACGCGACGCTGGGTGACGGAGCGACGCTGGGTGACGGCGCGACGCTGGGTGACAGTGACGACGCGACGCTGGGTGACGGAGCGACGCTGGGTGACGGAGCGACGCTGGGTGACGGAGCGACGCTGGGTGACAGTGACGACGCGAC
This sequence comes from Scyliorhinus torazame, assembly GCF_047496885.1. NCBI lineage: Eukaryota > Metazoa > Chordata > Chondrichthyes > Carcharhiniformes > Scyliorhinidae > Scyliorhinus > Scyliorhinus torazame. The sequence continues at coordinate 2,801,314 of NC_092715.1, read as the reverse complement.
GCTGGGTGACGGAGCGACGCTGGGTGACGGAGCGACGCTGGGTGACGGAGCGACGCTGGGTGACGGAGCGACGCTGGGTGACAGTGACGACGCGACGCTGGGTGACGGAGCGACGCTGGGTGACGGCGCGACGCTGGGTGACAGTGACGACGCGACGCTGGGTGACGGAGCGACGCTGGGTGACGGAGCGACGCTGGGTGACGGAGCGACGCTGGGTGACAGTGACGACGCGACGCTGGGTGACGGAGCGACGCTGGGTGACGACGCGACGCTGGGTGACGGCGCGACGCTGGGTGACAGTGACGACGCGACGCTGGGTGACGACGCGACGCTGGGTGACGGCGCGACGCTGGGTGACAGTGACGACGCGACGCTGGGTGACGGAGCGACGCTGGGTGACAGTGACGACGCGACGCTGGGTGACGGAGCGACGCTGGGTGACGGCGCGACGCTGGGTGACAGTGACGACGCGACGCTGGGTGACGGAGCGACGCTGGGTGACGGAGCGACGCTGGGTGACGACGCGACGCTGGGTGACGACGCGACGCTGGGTGACGGAGCGACGCTGGGTGACGACGCGACGCTGGGTGACGACGCGACGCTGGGTGACGACGCGACGCTGGGTGACGGAGCGACGCTGGGTGACGGAGCGACGCTGGGTGACGGAGCGACGCTGGGTGACAGTGACGACGCGACGCTGGGTGACGGAGCGACGCTGGGTGACGGAGCGACGCTGGGTGACGGAGCGACGCTGGGTGACAGTGACGACGCGACGCTGGGTGACGGAGCGACGCTGGGTGACGGAGCGACGCTGGGTGACGGAGCGACGCTGGGTGACAGTGACGACGCGACGCTGGGTGACGGAGCGACGCTGGGTGACGGAGCGACGCTGGGTGACGGAGCGACGCTGGGTGACAGTGACGACGCGACGCTGGGTGACGACGCGACGCTGGGTGACGACGCGACGCTGGGTGACGGCGCGACGCTGGGTGACGGCGCGACGCTGGGTGACGACGCGACGCTGGGTGACGGCGCGACGCTGGGTGACGGAGCGACGCTGGGTGACGACGCGACGCTGGGTGACGGCGCGACGCTGGGTGACGACGCGACGCTGGGTGACGACGCGACGCTGGGTGACGGCGCGACGCTGGGTGACGGAGCGACGCTGGGTGACGGAGCGACGCTGGGTGACGGAGCGACGCTGGGTGACGGAGCGACGCTGGGTGACAGTGACGACGCGACGCTGGGTGACGACGCGACGCTGGGTGACGACGCGACGCTGGGTGACGGAGCGACGCTGGGTGACGGAGCGACGCTGGGTGACGGAGCGACGCTGGGTGACAGTGACGACGCGACGCTGGGTGACGACGCGACGCTGGGTGACGGAGCGACGCTGGGTGACGGAGCGACGCTGGGTGACGGAGCGACGCTGGGTGACAGTGACGACGCGACGCTGGGTGACGACGCGACGCTGGGTGACGACGCGACGCTGGGTGACGGCGCGACGCTGGGTGACGACGCGACGCTGGGTGACGGCGCGACGCTGGGTGACGGAGCGACGCTGGGTGACGACGCGACGCTGGGTGACGGCGCGACGCTGGGTGACGACGCGACGCTGGGTGACGACGCGACGCTGGGTGACGGCGCGACGCTGGGTGACGGCGCGACGCTGGGTGACGACGCGACGCTGGGTGACGGCGCGACGCTGGGTGACGGAGCGACGCTGGGTGACGACGCGACGCTGGGTGACGGCGCGACGCTGGGTGACGGCGCGACGCTGGGTGACGGAGCGACGCTGGGTGACGGCGCGACGCTGGGTGACGACGCGACGCTGGGTGACGGCGCGACGCTGGGTGACGGAGCGACGCTGGGTGACGGCGCGACGCTGGGTGACGACGCGACGCTGGGTGACGACGCGACGCTGGGTGACGGAGCGACGCTGGGTGACGGCGCGACGCTGGGTGACGGAGCGACGCTGGGTGACGACGCGACGCTGGGTGACGACGCGACGCTGGGTGACGACGCGACGCTGGGTGACAGTGACGACGCGACGCTGGGTGACAGTGACGGAGCGACGCTGGGTGACGGCGCGACGCTGGGTGACGGCGCGACGCTGGGTGACGGAGCGACGCTGGGTGACGGCGCGACGCTGGGTGACGACGCGACGCTGGGTGACGGCGCGACGCTGGGTGACGGAGCGACGCTGGGTGACGGCGCGACGCTGGGTGACGACGCGACGCTGGGTGACGGAGCGACGCTGGGTGACGGCGCGACGCTGGGTGACGACGCGACGCTGGGTGACGACGCGACGCTGGGTGACAGTGACGCTGGGTGACAGTGACGACGCGACGCTGGGTGACAGTGACGGCGCGACGCTGGGTGACGACGCGACGCTGGGTGACGACGCGACGCTGGGTGACAGTGACGCTGGGTGACAGTGACGACGCGACGCTGGGTGACGACGCGACGCTGGGTGACAGTGACGGCGCGACGCTGGGTGACGGCGCGACGCTGGGTGACAGTGACGGCGCGACGCTGGGTGACGACGCGACGCTGGGTGACGGCGCGACGCTGGGTGACAGTGACGACGCGACGCTGGGTGACGGCGCGACGCTGGGTGACGACGCGACGCTGGGTGACGGCGCGACGCTGGGTGACAGTGACGGAGCGACGCTGGGTGACGGCGCGACGCTGGGTGACGGCGCGACGCTGGGTGACGACGCGACGCTGGGTGACGGCGCGACGCTGGGTGACAGTGACGGCGCGACGCTGGGTGACGGCGCGACGCTGGGTGACAGTGACGGCGCGACGCTGGGTGACAGTGACGGCGCGACGCTGGGTGACGGCGCGACGCTGGGTGACAGTGACGGCGCGACGCTGGGTGACAGTGACGGCGCGACGCTGGGTGACGGCGCGACGCTGGGTGCCGGCGCGACGCTGGGTGACGGAGCGACGCTGGGTGCCGGCGCGACGCTGGGTGACGGAGCGACGCTGGGTGCCGGCGCGACGCTGGGTGACGACGCGACGCTGGGTGACAGTGACGACGCGACGCTGGGTGACGACGCGACGCTGGGTGACAGTGACGACGCGACGCTGGGTGACAGTGACGGAGCGACGCTGGGTGCCGGCGCGACGCTGGGTGACGGCGCGACGCTGGGTGACAGTGACGGCGCGACGCTGGGTGACAGTGACGGCGCGACGCTGGGTGACGGCGCGACGCTGGGTGACAGTGACGGCGCGACGCTGGGTGACAGTGACGGCGCGACGCTGGGTGACGGCGCGACGCTGGGTGCCGGCGCGACGCTGGGTGACGGAGCGACGCTGGGTGCCGGCGCGACGCTGGGTGACGGAGCGACGCTGGGTGCCGGCGCGACGCTGGGTGACGACGCGACGCTGGGTGACAGTGACGACGCGACGCTGGGTGACGACGCGACGCTGGGTGACAGTGACGCTGGGTGACAGTGACGACGCGACGCTGGGTGACAGTGACGACGCGACGCTGGGTGACAGTGACGGAGCGACGCTGGGTGACAGTGACGACGCGACGCTGGGTGCCGGCGCGACGCTGGGTGACGGCGCGACGCTGGGTGACGGCGCGACGCTGGGTGACGGCGCGACGCTGGGTGACAGTGACGACGCGACGCTGGGTGACAGTGACGGAGCGACGCTGGGTGACAGTGACGACGCGACGCTGGGTGCCGGCGCGACGCTGGGTGACGGCGCGACGCTGGGTGACGGCGCGACGCTGGGTGACGGCGCGACGCTGGGTGACGACGCGACGCTGGGTGACGGCGCGACGCTGGGTGACGGCGCGACGCTGGGTGACGACGCGACGCTGGGTGACAGTGACGACGCGACGCTGGGTGACGGCGCGACGCTGGGTGACGGCGCGACGCTGGGTGACGGCGCGACGCTGGGTGACGGCGCGACGCTGGGTGACGGCGCGACGCTGGGTGACGACGCGACGCTGGGTGACGGCGCGACGCTGGGTGACGGCGCGACGCTGGGTGACGACGCAACGCTGGGTGACAGTGACGACGCGACGCTGGGTGACGGCGCGACGCTGGGTGACGGCGCGACGCTGGGTGACGACGCGACGCTGGGTGACAGTGACGACGCGACGCTGGGTGACGACGCGACGCTGGGTGACAGTGACGACGCGACGCTGGGTGACGGCGCGACGCTGGGTGACAGTGACGACGTGACGCTGGGTGACAGTGACGACGCGACGCTGGGTGACGACGCGACGCTGGGTGACAGTGACGACGTGACGCTGGGTGACGACGCGACGCTGGGTGACGACGCGACGCTGGGTGACGGCGCGACGCTGGGTGACAGTGACGACGCGACGCTGGGTGACGGCGCGACGCTGGGTGACAGTGACGACGTGACGCTGGGTGACAGTGACGACGCGACGCTGGGTGACGGCGCGACGCTGGGTGACAGTGACGACGCGACGCTGGGTGACGACGCGACGCTGGGTGACGGCGCGACGCTGGGTGACAGTGACGACGCGACGCTGGGTGACAGTGACGACGCGACGCTGGGTGACAGTGACGACGCGACGCTGGGTGACAGTGACGGCGCGACGCTGGGTGACAGTGACGGCGCGACGCTGGGTGACGGAGCGACGCTGGGTGACAGTGACGGCGCGACGCTGGGTGACGGCGCGACGCTGGGTGACGGAGCGACGCTGGGTGACAGTGACGGCGCGACGCTGGGTGACAGTGACGGCGCGACGCTGGGTGACGGAGCGACGCTGGGTGACAGTGACGACGCGACGCTGGGTGACAGTGACGGCGCGACGCTGGGTGACGGCGCGACGCTGGGTGACAGTGACGGCGCGACGCTGGGTGACGGCGCGACGCTGGGTGACGGCGCGACGCTGGGTGACGGCGCGACGCTGGGTGACGGCGCGACGCTGGGTGACGGCGCGACGCTGGGTGACGGCGCGACGCTGGGTGACGGCGCGACGCTGGGTGACGACGCGACGCTGGGTGACGGCGCGACGCTGGGTGACGGCGCGACGCTGGGTGACAGTGACGACGCGACGCTGGGTGACGACGCGACGCTGGGTGACAGTGACGACGCGACGCTGGGTGACGACGCGACGCTGGGTGACGACGCGACGCTGGGTGACAGTGACGACGCGACGCTGGGTGACGACGCGACGCTGGGTGACGGAGCGACGCTGGGTGACAGTGACGACGCGACGCTGGGTGACGACGCGACGCTGGGTGACGGAGCGACGCTGGGTGACAGTGACGACGCGACGCTGGGTGACGACGCGACGCTGGGTGACGGCGCGACGCTGGGTGACGGCGCGACGCTGGGTGACGACGCGACGCTGGGTGACAGTGACGACGCGACGCTGGGTGACGACGCGACGCTGGGTGCCGGCGCGACGCTGGGTGACGGCGCGACGCTGGGTGACGACGCGACGCTGGGTGACGGCGCGACGCTGGGTGACGGAGCGACGCTGGGTGACGACGCGACGCTGGGTGACGGCGCGACGCTGGGTGACAGTGACGACGCGACGCTGGGTGACAGTGACGACGCGACGCTGGGTGACAGTGACGACGCGACGCTGGGTGACAGTGACGACGCGACGCTGGGTGACAGTGCCGGCGCGACGCTGGGTGACGACGTGACGCTGGGTGACAGTGACGACGCGACGCTGGGTGACGACGTGACGCTGGGTGACAGTGACGCTGGGTGACGACGTGACGCTGGGTGACGACGTGACGCTGGGTGACGACGTGACGCTGGGTGACGACGTGACGCTGGGTGACAGTGACGACGCGACGCTGGGTGACGACGTGACGCTGGGTGACAGTGACGGCGCGACGCTGGGTGACGACGCGACGCTGGGTGACGGCGCGACGCTGGGTGACGGCGCGACGCTGGGTGACGACGCGACGCTGGGTGACAGTGACGACGCGACGCTGGGTGACGACGCGACGCTGGGTGCCGGCGCGACGCTGGGTGACGGCGCGACGCTGGGTGACGACGCGACGCTGGGTGACGGCGCGACGCTGGGTGACGGAGCGACGCTGGGTGACGACGCGACGCTGGGTGACGGCGCGACGCTGGGTGACAGTGACGACGCGACGCTGGGTGACAGTGACGACGCGACGCTGGGTGACAGTGACGACGCGACGCTGGGTGACAGTGACGACGCGACGCTGGGTGACAGTGCCGGCGCGACGCTGGGTGACGACGTGACGCTGGGTGACAGTGACGACGCGACGCTGGGTGACAGTGCCGGCGCGACGCTGGGTGACGACGCGACGCTGGGTGACAGTGACGACGCGACGCTGGGTGACAGTGACGACGCGACGCTGGGTGACGGCGCGACGCTGGGTGACAGTGACGACGCGACGCTGGGTGACAGTGACGACGCGACGCTGGGTGACGACGCGACGCTGGGTGACGGCGCGACGCTGGGTGACAGTGACGACGCGACGCTGGGTGACAGTGACGACGCGACGCTGGGTGACAGTGACGACGCGACGCTGGGTGACAGTGACGACGCGACGCTGGGTGACAGTGACGGCGCGACGCTGGGTGACGGCGCGACGCTGGGTGACGGCGCGACGCTGGGTGACGGCGCGACGCTGGGTGACGGCGCGACGCTGGGTGACGGCGCGACGCTGGGTGACGGCGCGACGCTGGGTGACGGCGCGACGCTGGGTGACGGCGCGACGCTGGGTGACGACGCGACGCTGGGTGACGGCGCGACGCTGGGTGACGGCGCGACGCTGGGTGACAGTGACGACGCGACGCTGGGTGACAGTGACGACGCGACGCTGGGTGACAGTGACGACGCGACGCTGGGTGACAGTGACGGCGCGACGCTGGGTGACAGTGACGACGCGACGCTGGGTGACGACGCGACGCTGGGTGACGGCGCGACGCTGGGTGACAGTGACGACGCGACGCTGGGTGACGACGCGACGCTGGGTGCCGGCGCGACGCTGGGTGACGGCGCGACGCTGGGTGACGACGCGACGCTGGGTGACAGTGACGACGCGACGCTGGGTGACAGTGACGACGTGACGCTGGGTGACAGTGACGACGCGACGCTGGGTGACGACGCGACGCTGGGTGACGACGCGACGCTGGGTGACGACGCGACGCTGGGTGACAGTGACGACGCGACGCTGGGTGACAGTGACGACGCGACGCTGGGTGACAGTGACGACGCGACGCTGGGTGACGGCGCGACGCTGGGTGACGACGCGACGCTGGGTGACAGTGACGACGCGACGCTGGGTGACAGTGACGACGCGACGCTGGGTGACAGTGACGACGCGACGCTGGGTGACAGTGACGACGCGACGCTGGGTGACAGTGACGACGCGACGCTGGGTGACGACGCGACGCTGGGTGACAGTGACGACGCGACGCTGGGTGACAGTGACGACGCGACGCTGGGTGACAGTGACGACGCGACGCTGGGTGACAGTGACGACGCGACGCTGGGTGACAGTGACGACGCGACGCTGGGTGACAGTGACGACGCGACGCTGGGTGACAGTGACGACGCGACGCTGGGTGACGGAGCGACGCTGGGTGACAGTGACGACGCGACGCTGGGTGACAGTGACGACGCGACGCTGGGTGACAGTGACGACGCGACGCTGGGTGACAGTGACGACGCGACGCTGGGTGACAGTGACGACGCGACGCTGGGTGACGGAGCGACGCTGGGTGACAGTGACGACGCGACGCTGGGTGACGGCGCGACGCTGGGTGACGGAGCGACGCTGGGTGACAGTGACGACGCGACGCTGGGTGACAGTGACGACGCGACGCTGGGTGACAGTGACGACGCGACGCTGGGTGACGGAGCGACGCTGGGTGACAGTGACGACGCGACGCTGGGTGACAGTGACGACGCGACGCTGGGTGACAGTGACGACGCGACGCTGGGTGACGACGCGACGCTGGGTGACGACGCGACGCTGGGTGACGGTGACGACGCGACGCTGGGTGACAGTGACGACGCGACGCTGGGTGACAGTGACGACGCGACGCTGGGTGACAGTGACGACGCGACGCTGGGTGACAGTGACGACGCGACGCTGGGTGACGGCGCGACGCTGGGTGACGGCGCGACGCTGGGTGACGGAGCGACGCTGGGTGACGACGCGACGCTGGGTGACAGTGACGACGCGACGCTGGGTGACAGTGACGACGCGACGCTGGGTGACAGTGACGACGCGACGCTGGGTGACAGTGACGACGCGACGCTGGGTGACAGTGACGACGCGACGCTGGGTGACGGAGCGACGCTGGGTGACAGTGACGACGCGACGCTGGGTGACGGCGCGACGCTGGGTGACGGAGCGACGCTGGGTGACAGTGACGACGCGACGCTGGGTGACAGTGACGACGCGACGCTGGGTGACAGTGACGACGCGACGCTGGGTGACGACGCGACGCTGGGTGACGACGCGACGCTGGGTGACGGTGACGACGCGACGCTGGGTGACAGTGACGACGCGACGCTGGGTGACAGTGACGACGCGACGCTGGGTGACAGTGACGACGCGACGCTGGGTGACGGTGACGACGCGACGCTGGGTGACAGTGACGACGCGACGCTGGGTGACAGTGACGACGCGACGCTGGGTGACAGTGACGACGCGACGCTGGGTGACAGTGACGACGCGACGCTGGGTGACGGCGCGACGCTGGGTGACGGCGCGACGCTGGGTGACGGAGCGACGCTGGGTGACGACGCGACGCTGGGTGACGGTGACGACGCGACGCTGGGTGACAGTGACGACGCGACGCTGGGTGACAGTGACGACGCGACGCTGGGTGACAGTGACGACGCGACGCTGGGTGACGACGTGACGCTGGGTGACAGTGACGACGCGACGCTGGGTGACAGTGACGACGCGACGCTGGGTGACAGTGACGACGCGACGCTGGGTGACGACGCGACGCTGGGTGACGACGCGACGCTGGGTGACGGTGACGACGCGACGCTGGGTGACAGTGACGACGCGACGCTGGGTGACAGTGACGACGCGACGCTGGGTGACAGTGACGACGCGACGCTGGGTGACAGTGACGACGCGACGCTGGGTGACGGCGCGACGCTGGGTGACGGCGCGACGCTGGGTGACGGCGCGACGCTGGGTGACGACGCGACGCTGGGTGACAGTGACGACGCGACGCTGGGTGACGGCGCGACGCTGGGTGACGACGCGACGCTGGGTGACAGTGACGACGCGACGCTGGGTGACAGTGACGACGCGACGCTGGGTGACGGAGCGACGCTGGGTGACAGTGACGACGCGACGCTGGGTGACGGCGCGACGCTGGGTGACGGAGCGACGCTGGGTGACAGTGACGACGCGACGCTGGGTGACAGTGACGACGCGACGCTGGGTGACAGTGACGACGCGACGCTGGGTGACGACGCGACGCTGGGTGACGACGCGACGCTGGGTGACGGTGACGACGCGACGCTGGGTGACAGTGACGACGCGACGCTGGGTGACAGTGACGACGCGACGCTGGGTGACAGTGACGACGCGACGCTGGGTGACGGTGACGACGCGACGCTGGGTGACAGTGACGACGCGACGCTGGGTGACAGTGACGACGCGACGCTGGGTGACAGTGACGACGCGACGCTGGGTGACAGTGACGACGCGACGCTGGGTGACGGCGCGACGCTGGGTGACGGCGCGACGCTGGGTGACGGAGCGACGCTGGGTGACGACGCGACGCTGGGTGACGGTGACGACGCGACGCTGGGTGACAGTGACGACGCGACGCTGGGTGACAGTGACGACGCGACGCTGGGTGACAGTGACGACGCGACGCTGGGTGACGACGTGACGCTGGGTGACAGTGACGACGCGACGCTGGGTGACAGTGACGACGCGACGCTGGGTGACAGTGACGACGCGACGCTGGGTGACGACGCGACGCTGGGTGACGACGCGACGCTGGGTGACGGTGACGACGCGACGCTGGGTGACAGTGACGACGCGACGCTGGGTGACAGTGACGACGCGACGCTGGGTGACAGTGACGACGCGACGCTGGGTGACAGTGACGACGCGACGCTGGGTGACGGCGCGACGCTGGGTGACGGCGCGACGCTGGGTGACGGCGCGACGCTGGGTGACGACGCGACGCTGGGTGACAGTGACGACGCGACGCTGGGTGACGGCGCGACGCTGGGTGACGACGCGACGCTGGGTGACAGTGACGACGCGACGCTGGGTGACAGTGACGACGCGACGCTGGGTGACAGTGACGACGCGACGCTGGGTGACAGTGACGACGCGACGCTGGGTGACAGTGACGACGCGACGCTGGGTGACAGTGACGACGCGACGCTGGGTGACAGTGACGACGCGACGCTGGGTGACGGAGCGACGCTGGGTGACAGTGACGACGCGACGCTGGGTGACAGTGACGACGCGACGCTGGGTGACAGTGACGACGCGACGCTGGGTGACAGTGACGACGCGACGCTGGGTGACAGTGACGACGCGACGCTGGGTGACAGTGACGACGCGACGCTGGGTGACGGCGCGACGCTGGGTGACGGAGCGACGCTGGGTGACAGTGACGACGCGACGCTGGGTGACGGCGCGACGCTGGGTGCCGGAGCGACGCTGGGTGACGACGCGACGCTGGGTGACGACGCGACGCTGGGTGACGGCGCGACGCTGGGTGACGGCGCGACGCTGGGTGACGGAGCGACGCTGGGTGACAGTGACGACGCGACGCTGGGTGACGGCGCGACGCTGGGTGCCGGCGCGACGCTGGGTGACGGCGCGACGCTGGGTGACGACGCGACGCTGGGTGACAGTGACGACGCGACGCTGGGTGACGACGCGACGCTGGGTGACAGTGACGACGCGACGCTGGGTGACAGTGACGACGCGACGCTGGGTGACAGTGACGACGCGACGCTGGGTGCCGGCGCGACGCTGGGTGACGGCGCGACGCTGAGTGACGACGCGACGCTGGGTGACAGTGACGACGCGACGCTGGGTGACAGTGACGACGCGACGCTGGGTGACAGTGACGACGCGACGCTGGGTGACAGTGACGGAGCGACGCTGGGTGACAGTGACGACGCGACGCTGGGTGACGGCGCGACGCTGGGTGACGACGCGACGCTGGGTGACGGCGCGACGCTGGGTGACAGTGACGACGCGACGCTGGGTGACGGAGCGACGCTGGGTGACAGTGACGACGCGACGCTGGGTGACGGCGCGACGCTGGGTGACGACGCGACGCTGGGTGCCGGCGCGACGCTGGGTGACGGCGCGACGCTGGGTGACGACGCGACGCTGGGTGACAGTGACGACGCGACGCTGGGTGACAGTGACGACGCGACGCTGGGTGACGACGCGACGCTGGGTGACAGTGACGACGCGACGCTGGGTGACGGAGCGACGCTGGGTGACAGTGACGACGCGACGCTGGGTGACAGTGACGACGCGACGCTGGGTGACGACGCGACGCTGGGTGACAGTGACGACGCGACGCTGGGTGACGACGCGACGCTGGGTGACAGTGACGACGCGACGCTGGGTGACAGTGACGACGCGACGCTGGGTGACGACGCGACGCTGGGTGACAGTGACGACGCGACGCTGGGTGACAGTGACGACGCGACGCTGGGTGACGACGCGACGCTGGGTGACGACGCGACGCTGGGTGACAGTGACGACGCGACGCTGGGTGATGGAGCGACGCTGGGTGACAGTGACGACGCGACGCTGGGTGACAGTGACGACGCGACGCTGGGTGACGGAGCGACGCTGGGTGACAGTGACGACGCGACGCTGGGTGACGGCGCGACGCTGGGTGACGGAGCGACGCTGGGTGACAGTGACGACGCGACGCTGGGTGACGGCGCGACGCTGGGTGACGGCGCGACGCTGGGTGACGACGCGACGCTGGGTGACGGAGCGACGCTGGGTGACAGTGACGACGCGACGCTGGGTGACGGCGCGACGCTGGGTGACGGCGCGACGCTGGGTGACAGTGACGACGCGACGCTGGGTGACGACGCGACGCTGGGTGACGACGCGACGCTGGGTGACAGTGACGACGCGACGCTGGGTGACAGTGACGACGCGACGCTGGGTGACGACGCGACGCTGGGTGACGGAGCGACGCTGGGTGACAGTGACGACGCGACGCTGGGTGACGGCGCGACGCTGGGTGACGGCGCGACGCTGGGTGACGACGCGACGCTGGGTGCCGGCGCGACGCTGGGTGACGGCGCGACGCTGGGTGACGGCGCGACGCTGGGTGACGGCGCGACGCTGGGTGACGACGCGACGCTGGGTGACAGTGACGACGCGACGCTGGGTGACAGTGACGACGCGACGCTGGGTGACAGTGACGACGCGACGCTGGGTGACGGAGCGACGCTGGGTGACAGTGACGACGCGACGCTGGGTGACGACGCGACGCTGGGTGACGACGCGACGCTGGGTGACAGTGACGGCGCGACGCTGGGTGACGACGCGACGCTGGGTGCCGGCGCGACGCTGGGTGACGGCGCGACGCTGGGTGACGACGCGACGCTGGGTGACAGTGACGACGCGACGCTGGGTGACGACGCGACGCTGGGTGACAGTGACGACGCGACGCTGGGTGACGACGCGACGCTGGGTGACGACGCGACGCTGGGTGACAGTGACGCTGGGTGACAGTGCCGGCGCGACGCTGGGTGCCGGCGCGACGCTGGGTGACAGTGACGGCGCGACGCTGGGTGACAGTGACGACGCGACGCTGGGTGCCGGCGCGACGCTGGGTGACAGTGACGACGCGACGCTGGGTGACAGTGACGACGCGACGCTGGGTGACAGTGACGCTGGGTGCCGGCGCGACGCTGGGTGACAGTGCCGGCGCGACGCTGGGTGCCGGCGCGACGCTGGGTGACAGTGACGCTGGGTGACAGTGCCGGCGCGACGCTGGGTGCCGGCGCGACGCTGGGTGACAGTGACGGCGCGACGCTGGGTGACAGTGACGACGCGACGCTGGGTGACAGTGACGCTGGGTGCCGGCGCGACGCTGGGTGACAGTGACGGCGCGACGCTGGGTGACAGTGACGCTGGGTGACAGTGACGCTGGGTGACAGTGACGCTGGGTGACAGTGCCGGCGCGACGCTGGGTGACAGTGACGCTGGGTGACAGTGACGCTGGGTGACAGTGCCGGCGCGACGCTGGGTGACAGTGCCGGCGCGACGCTGGGTGCCGGCGCGACGCTGGGTGACAGTGACGACGCGACGCTGGGTGCCGGCGCGACGCTGGGTGCCGGCGCGACGCTGGGTGACAGTGACGACGCGACGCTGGGTGCCGGCGCGACGCTGGGTGACAGTGACGACGCGACGCTGGGTGACGACGCGACGCTGGGTGCCGGCGCGACGCTGGGTGACAGTGCCGGCGCGACGCTGGGTGCCGGCGCGACGCTGGGTGCCGGCGCGACGCTGGGTGACAGTGACGCTGGGTGACAGTGACGCTGGGTAACAGTGACGCTGGGTGACAGTGACGCTGGGTAACAGTGACGCTGGGTGACAGTGACGCTGGGTGACAGTGACGCTGGGTAACAGTGACGCTGGGTAACAGTGACGCTGGGTAACAGTGACGCTGGGTAACAGTGACGCTGGGTAACAGTGACGCTGGGTAACAGTGACGCTGGGTGCCGGCGCGACGCTGGGTGACAGTGACGCTGGGTGCCGGCGCGACGCTGGGTGACAGTGACGCTGGGTAACAGTGACGCTGGGTGACAGTGACGCTGGGTGACAGTGACGCTGGGTAACAGTGACGCTGGGTAACAGTGACGCTGGGTAACAGTGACGCTGGGTGACAGTGACGCTGGGTAACAGTGACGCTGGGTAACAGCGACGCTGGGTAACAGCGACGCTGGGTAACAGTGACGCTGGGTGACAGTGACGCTGGGTGACAGTGACGCTGGGTGACAGTGACGCTGGGTAACAGTGACGCTGGGTAACAGCGACGCTGGGTAACAGCGACGCTGGGTAACAGTGACGCTGGGTAACAGTGACGCTGGGTGACAGTGACGCTGGGTAACAGTGACGCTGGGTGACAGTGACGCTGGGTGACAGTGACGCTGGGTGACAGTGACGCTGGGTGACAGTGACGCTGGGTAACAGTGACGCTGGGTAACAGTGACGCTGGGTGACAGTGACGCTGGGTGACAGTGACGCTGGGTAACAGTGACGCTGGGTAACAGCGACGCTGGGTAACAGCGACGCTGGGTAACAGTGACGCTGGGTAACAGTGACGCTGGGTGACAGTGACGCTGGGTGACAGTGACGCTGGGTGACAGTGACGCTGGGTGACAGTGACGCTGGGTGACGGAGCGACGCTGGGTGACAGTGACGCTGGGTAACAGTGACGCTGGGTAACAGTGACGCTGGGTAACAGTGACGCTGGGTAACAGTGACGCTGGGTGACAGTGACGCTGGGTAACAGTGACGCTGGGTGACAGTGACGCTGGGTGACAGTGACGCTGGGTGACAGTGACGCTGGGTGACAGTGACGCTGGGTGACAGTGCCGGCGCGACGCTGGGTGACAGTGACGCTGGGTAACAGTGACGCTGGGTAACAGTGACGCTGGGTAACAGCGACGCTGGGTGACAGTGACGCTGGGTGACAGTGACGCTGGGTGACAGTGACGCTGGGTGACAGTGCCGGCGCGACGCTGGGTGACAGTGACGCTGGGTAACAGTGACGCTGGGTAACAGTGACGCTGGGTAACAGCGACGCTGGGTGACAGTGACGCTGGGTGACAGTGACGCTGGGTGACAGTGACGCTGGGTGACAGTGACGCTGGGTGACAGTGACGCTGGGTGACAGTGCCGGCGCGACGCTGGGTGACAGTGACGCTGGGTAACAGTGACGCTGGGTAACAGTGACGCTGGGTGACAGTGACGCTGGGTAACAGTGACGCTGGGTGACAGTGACGCTGGGTGACAGTGACGCTGGGTGACAGTGACGCTGGGTAACAGTGACGCTGGGTAACAGTGACGCTGGGTGACAGTGACGCTGGGTGACAGTGACGCTGGGTAACAGTGACGCTGGGTAACAGTGACGCTGGGTGACAGTGACGCTGGGTGACAGTGACGCTGGGTAACAGTGACGCTGGGTAACAGTGACGCTGGGTAACAGTGACGCTGGGTAACAGTGACGCTGGGTAACAGTGACGCTGGGTAACAGTGACGCTGGGTGACAGTGCCGGCGCGACGCTGGGTGACAGTGACGCTGGGTAACAGTGACGCTGGGTAACAGTGACGCTGGGTGACAGTGACGCTGGGTGACAGTGACGCTGGGTAACAGTGACGCTGGGTAACAGTGACGCTGGGTAACAGTGACGCTGGGTAACAGTGACGCTGGGTAACAGTGACGCTGGGTAACAGTGACGCTGGGTAACAGTGACGCTGGGTAACAGTGACGCTGGGTGACAGTGACGCTGGGTGACAGTGACGCTGGGTGACAGTGACGCTGGGTGACAGTGACGCTGGGTAACAGTGACGCTGGGTAACAGTGACGCTGGGTAACAGTGACGCTGGGTAACAGTGACGCTGGGTAACAGTGACGCTGGGTGCCGGCGCGACGCTGGGTGACAGTGACGCTGGGTGACAGTGACGCTGGGTGACAGTGACGCTGGGTGACAGTGACGCTGGGTAACAGTGACGCTGGGTGACAGTGACGCTGGGTAACAGTGACGCTGGGTAACAGTGACGCTGGGTAACAGCGACGCTGGGTAACAGTGACGCTGGGTAACAGTGACGCTGGGTAACAGTGACGCTGGGTAACAGTGACGCTGGGTGACAGTGACGCTGGGTAACAGTGACGCTGGGTAACAGTGACGCTGGGTAACAGTGACGCTGGGTGACAGTGACGCTGGGTAACAGTGACGCTGGGTGCCGGCGCGACGCTGGGTGACAGTGACGCTGGGTGACAGTGACGCTGGGTGACAGTGACGCTGGGTAACAGTGACGCTGGGTGACAGTGACGCTGGGTGACGGAGCGACGCTGGGTAACAGTGACGCTGGGTGACAGTGACGCTGGGTGACAGTGACGCTGGGTGACGGAGCGACGCTGGGTAACAGTGACGCTGGGTAACAGTGACGCTGGGTAACAGTGACGCTGGGTAACAGTGACGCTGGGTGACAGTGACGCTGGGTAACAGTGACGCTGGGTGACAGTGACGCTGGGTGACAGTGACGCTGGGTGACAGTGACGCTGGGTGACAGTGACGCTGGGTAACAGTGACGCTGGGTAACAGTGACGCTGGGTGACAGTGCCGGCGCGACGCTGGGTGACAGTGACGCTGGGTGACAGTGACGCTGGGTGACAGTGACGCTGGGTGACAGTGACGCTGGGTGACAGTGACGCTGGGTGACAGTGACGCTGGGTAACAGTGACGCTGGGTAACAGTGACGCTGGGTAACAGTGACGCTGGGTGACAGTGCCGGCGCGACGCTGGGTGACAGTGACGCTGGGTGACAGTGACGCTGGGTGACAGTGCCGGCGCGACGCTGGGTGACAGTGACGCTGGGTAACAGTGACGCTGGGTAACAGTGACGCTGGGTAACAGTGACGCTGGGTAACAGTGACGCTGGGTAACAGTGACGCTGGGTAACAGTGACGCTGGGTAACAGTGACGCTGGGTGACAGCGACGCTGGGTGACAGTGACGCTGGGTAACAGTGACGCTGGGTAACAGTGACGCTGGGTAACAGCGACGCTGGGTGACAGTGACGCTGGGTAACAGTGACGCTGGGTAACAGCGACGCTGGGTAACAGTGACGCTGGGTAACAGTGACGCTGGGTAACAGTGACGCTGGGTAACAGTGACGCTGGGTAACAGTGACGCTGGGTGACAGCGACGCTGGGTAACAGTGACGCTGGGTAACAGTGACGCTGGGTGACAGCGACGCTGGGTGACAGTGACGCTGGGTAACAGTGACGCTGGGTAACAGTGACGCTGGGTAACAGCGACGCTGGGTGACAGTGACGCTGGGTAACAGTGACGCTGGGTAACAGCGACGCTGGGTAACAGTGACGCTGGGTAACAGTGACGCTGGGTAACAGTGACGCTGGGTAACAGTGACGCTGGGTGACAGTGACGCTGGGTGACAGTGACGCTGGGTGACAGTGACGCTGGGTGACGACGCGACGCTGGGTGACAGTGACGACGCGACGCTGGGTGACAGTGACGCTGGGTGACAGTGACGACGCGACGCTGGGTGACGACGCGACGCTGGGTGACAGTGACGCTGGGTGACAGTGACGACGCGACGCTGGGTGACAGTGACGACGCGACGCTGGGTGACGACGCGACGCTGGGTGACGACGCGACGCTGGGTGACGACGCGATGCTGGGTGACAGTGACGACGCGACGCTGGGTGACAGTGACGCTGGGTGACGGTGACGACGCGACGCTGGGTGACAGTGACGACGCGACGCTGGGTGACAGTGACGCTGGGTGACGGTGACGACGCGACGCTGGGTGACAGTGCCGGCGCGACGCTGGGTGACAGTGACGCTGGGTGACAGTGACGACGCGACGCTGGGTGACAGTGACGCTGGGTGACGGTGACGACGCGACGCTGGGTGACAGTGACGACGCGACGCTGGGTGACAGTGACGCTGGGTGACGGTGACGACGCGACGCTGGGTGACAGTGACGACGCGACGCTGGGTGACGGAGCGACGCTGGGTGACAGTGCCGGCGCGACGCTGGGTGACAGTGACGCTGGGTGACGGTGACGACGCGACGCTGGGTGACAGTGACGCTGGGTGACGGAGCGACGCTGGGTGACAGTGCCGGCGCGACGCTGGGTGACAGTGACGCTGGGTGACGGTGACGACGCGACGCTGGGTGACAGTGACGCTGGGTGACGGTGACGGCGCGACGCTGGGTGACAGTGACGCTGGGTGACAGTGACGCTGGGTGACGGTGACGGCGCGACGCTGGGTGACAGTGACGCTGGGTGACGGTGACGGCGCGACGCTGGGTGACAGTGACGCTGGGTGACGGTGACGACGCGACGCTGGGTGACGGCGCGACGCTGGGTGACGACGCGACGCTGGGTGACAGTGACGACGCGACGCTGGGTGACAGTGACGACGCGACGCTGGGTGACAGTGACGCTGGGTGACGGTGACGACGCGACGCTGGGTGACAGTGACGACGCGACGCTGGGTGACAGTGACGCTGGGTGACAGTGACGCTGGGTGACAGTGACGCTGGGTGACAGTGCCGGCGCGACGCTGGGTGACAGTGCCGGCGCGACGCTGGGTGACAGTGCCGGCGCGACGCTGGGTGACGACGCGACGCTGGGTGACGGTGACGACGCGACGCTGGGTGACAGTGACGCTGGGTGACGGTGACGACGCGACGCTGGGTGACAGTGACGACGCGACGCTGGGTGACGGCGCGACGCTGGGTGACGGAGCGACGCTGGGTGACAGTGACGGCGCGACGCTGGGTGACGGAGCGACGCTGGGTGACGGAGCGACGCTGGGTGACGGAGCGACGCTGGGTGACGGAGCGACGCTGGGTGACGGAGCGACGCTGGGTGACGACGCGACGCTGGGTGACGGAGCGACGCTGGGTGACGACGCGACGCTGGGTGCCGGCGCGACGCTGGGTGACGACGCGACGCTGGGTGACGACGCGACGCTGGGTGCCGGCGTGACGCTGGGTGACGACGCGACGCTGGGTGCCGGCGCGACGCTGGGTGACAGTGCCGGCGCGACGCTGGGTGCCGGCGCGACGCTGGGTGACAGTGACGCTGGGTGACAGTGCCGGCGCGACGCTGGGTGCCGGCGTGACGCTGGGTGACGACGCGACGCTGGGTGACAGTGCCGGCGCGACGCTGGGTGCCGGCGTGACGCTGGGTGACAGTGACGCTGGGTGACAGTGCCGGCGCGACGCTGGGTGCCGGCGCGACGCTGGGTAACAGTGACGCTGGGTGACAGTGCCGGCGCGACGCTGGGTAACAGTGCCGGCGCGACGCTGGGTGCCGGCGCGACGCTGGGTAACAGTGCCGGCGCGACGCTGGGTAACAGTGCCGGCGCGACGCTGGGTAACAGTGCCGGCGCGACGCTGGGTAACAGTGCCGGCGCGACGCTGGGTGACAGTGACGACGCGACGCTGGGTGACAGTGACGACGCGACGCTGGGTAACAGTGCCGGCGCGACGCTGGGTAACAGTGCCGGCGCGACGCTGGGTGACAGTGACGACGCGACGCTGGGTGACAGTGACGACGCGACGCTGGGTGACAGTGACGACGCGACGCTGGGTGACAGTGACGACGCGACGCTGGGTGACAGTGACGACGCGACGCTGGGTGACAGTGACGACGCGACGCTGGGTGACAAGTGACGACGCGACGCTGGGTAACAGTGCCGGCGCGACGCTGGGTGACGGAGCGACGCTGGGTGACGGAGCGACGCTGGGTGACGGAGCGACGCTGGGTGACAGTGACGCTGGGTGACAGTGACGCTGGGTAACAGTGCCGGCGCGACGCTGGGTGACGGAGCGACGCTGGGTGACGGAGCGACGCTGGGTGACAGTGACGACGCGACGCTGGGTGACAGTGACGACGCGACGCTGGGTGACGGAGCGACGCTGGGTGACGGAGCGACGCTGGGTGACGGAGCGACGCTGGGTGACGGAGCGACGCTGGGTGACGGAGCGACGCTGGGTGACGGAGCGACGCTGGGTGCCGGAGCGACGCTGGGTGACGGAGCGACGCTGGGTGACGGAGCGACGCTGGGTGACAGTGACGACGCGACGCTGGGTGACAGTGACGACGCGACGCTGGGTGACGGCGCGACGCTGGGTGACGGAGCGACGCTGGGTGACAGTGACGACGCGACGCTGGGTGACGGAGCGACGCTGGGTGACAGTGACGACGCGACGCTGGGTGACAGTGACGACGCGACGCTGGGTGACGGAGCGACGCTGGGTGACAGTGACGGCGCGACGCTGGGTGACAGTGACGACGCGACGCTGGGTGACGGAGCGACGCTGGGTGACAGTGACGGCGCGACGCTGGGTGACAGTGACGACGCGACGCTGGGTGACGGAGCGACGCTGGGTGACAGTGACGACGCGACGCTGGGTGACGGAGCGACGCTGGGTGACAGTGACGGCGCGACGCTGGGTGACAGTGACGACGCGACGCTGGGTGACAGTGACGGCGCGACGCTGGGTGACAGTGACGGCGCGACGCTGGGTGCCGGCGCGACGCTGGGTGACGGAGCGACGCTGGGTGACGGAGCGACGCTGGGTGACAGTGACGACGCGACGCTGGGTGACGGAGCGACGCTGGGTGACAGTGACGACGCGACGCTGGGTGACAGTGACGGCGCGACGCTGGGTGACAGTGACGACGCGACGCTGGGTGACAGTGACGGCGCGACGCTGGGTGACAGTGACGGCGCGACGCTGGGTGACGGCGCGACGCTGGGTGCCGGCGCGACGCTGGGTGACGGAGCGACGCTGGGTGCCGGCGCGACGCTGGGTGACGGAGCGACGCTGGGTGACAGTGACGACGCGACGCTGGGTGACGGAGCGACGCTGGGTGACAGTGACGACGCGACGCTGGGTGACGGAGCGACGCTGGGTGACAGTGACGACGCGACGCTGGGTGACGGAGCGACGCTGGGTGACAGTGACGGCGCGACGCTGGGTGCCGGCGCGACGCTGGGTGACGACGCGACGCTGGGTGACGGCGCGACGCTGGGTGACAGTGACGGCGCGACGCTGGGTGACAGTGACGGCGCGACGCTGGGTGACGGCGCGACGCTGGGTGACGGCGCGACGCTGGGTGACGGCGCGACGCTGGGTGACGGCGCGACGCTGGGTGACGGCGCGACGCTGGGTGACGGCGCGACGCTGGGTGACGGCGCGACGCTGGGTGACGACGCGACGCTGGGTGACGGCGCGACGCTGGGTGACGGCGCGACGCTGGGTGACGACGCGACGCTGGGTGACAGTGACGACGCGACGCTGGGTGACGACGCGACGCTGGGTGACGGAGCGACGCTGGGTGACGGAGCGACGCGACGCTGGGTGACAGTGACGACGCGACGCTGGGTGACGGAGCGACGCTGGGTGACAGTGCCGGCGCGACGCTGGGTGACAGTGACGCTGGGTGACGGTGACGACGCGACGCTGGGTGACAGTGACGCTGGGTGACGGAGCGACGCTGGGTGACAGTGCCGGCGCGACGCTGGGTGACAGTGACGCTGGGTGACGGTGACGACGCGACGCTGGGTGACAGTGACGCTGGGTGACGGTGACGGCGCGACGCTGGGTGACAGTGACGCTGGGTGACAGTGACGCTGGGTGACGGTGACGGCGCGACGCTGGGTGACAGTGACGCTGGGTGACGGTGACGGCGCGACGCTGGGTGACAGTGACGCTGGGTGACGGTGACGACGCGACGCTGGGTGACGGCGCGACGCTGGGTGACGACGCGACGCTGGGTGACAGTGACGACGCGACGCTGGGTGACAGTGACGACGCGACGCTGGGTGACAGTGACGCTGGGTGACGGTGACGACGCGACGCTGGGTGACAGTGACGACGCGACGCTGGGTGACAGTGACGCTGGGTGACAGTGACGCTGGGTGACAGTGACGCTGGGTGACAGTGCCGGCGCGACGCTGGGTGACAGTGCCGGCGCGACGCTGGGTGACAGTGCCGGCGCGACGCTGGGTGACGACGCGACGCTGGGTGACGGTGACGACGCGACGCTGGGTGACAGTGACGCTGGGTGACGGTGACGACGCGACGCTGGGTGACAGTGACGACGCGACGCTGGGTGACGGCGCGACGCTGGGTGACGGAGCGACGCTGGGTGACAGTGACGGCGCGACGCTGGGTGACGGAGCGACGCTGGGTGACGGAGCGACGCTGGGTGACGGAGCGACGCTGGGTGACGGAGCGACGCTGGGTGACGGAGCGACGCTGGGTGACGGAGCGACGCTGGGTGACGACGCGACGCTGGGTGACGGAGCGACGCTGGGTGACGACGCGACGCTGGGTGCCGGCGCGACGCTGGGTGACGACGCGACGCTGGGTGACGACGCGACGCTGGGTGCCGGCGTGACGCTGGGTGACGACGCGACGCTGGGTGCCGGCGCGACGCTGGGTGACAGTGCCGGCGCGACGCTGGGTGCCGGCGCGACGCTGGGTGACAGTGACGCTGGGTGACAGTGCCGGCGCGACGCTGGGTGCCGGCGTGACGCTGGGTGACGACGCGACGCTGGGTGACAGTGCCGGCGCGACGCTGGGTGCCGGCGTGACGCTGGGTGACAGTGACGCTGGGTGACAGTGCCGGCGCGACGCTGGGTGCCGGCGCGACGCTGGGTAACAGTGACGCTGGGTGACAGTGCCGGCGCGACGCTGGGTAACAGTGCCGGCGCGACGCTGGGTGCCGGCGCGACGCTGGGTAACAGTGCCGGCGCGACGCTGGGTAACAGTGCCGGCGCGACGCTGGGTAACAGTGCCGGCGCGACGCTGGGTGCCGGCGCGACGCTGGGTGACAGTGACGACGCGACGCTGGGTGACAGTGACGACGCGACGCTGGGTGACAGTGACGACGCGACGCTGGGTGACAGTGACGACGCGACGCTGGGTGACAGTGACGACGCGACGCTGGGTAACAGTGCCGGCGCGACGCTGGGTGACGGAGCGACGCTGGGTGACGGAGCGACGCTGGGTGACGGAGCGACGCTGGGTGACAGTGACGCTGGGTGACAGTGACGCTGGGTAACAGTGCCGGCGCGACGCTGGGTGCCGGCGCGACGCTGGGTAACAGTGCCGGCGCGACGCTGGGTAACAGTGCCGGCGCGACGCTGGGTAACAGTGCCGGCGCGACGCTGGGTGCCGGCGCGACGCTGGGTGACAGTGACGACGCGACGCTGGGTGACAGTGACGACGCGACGCTGGGTGACAGTGACGACGCGACGCTGGGTGACAGTGACGACGCGACGCTGGGTGACAGTGACGACGCGACGCTGGGTAACAGTGCCGGCGCGACGCTGGGTGACGGAGCGACGCTGGGTGACGGAGCGACGCTGGGTGACGGAGCGACGCTGGGTGACAGTGACGCTGGGTGACAGTGACGCTGGGTAACAGTGCCGGCGCGACGCTGGGTGACGGAGCGACGCTGGGTGACGGAGCGACGCTGGGTGACAGTGACGACGCGACGCTGGGTGACAGTGACGACGCGACGCTGGGTGACGGAGCGACGCTGGGTGACGGAGCGACGCTGGGTGACGGAGCGACGCTGGGTGACGGAGCGACGCTGGGTGACGGAGCGACGCTGGGTGACGGAGCGACGCTGGGTGCCGGAGCGACGCTGGGTGACGGAGCGACGCTGGGTGACGGAGCGACGCTGGGTGACAGTGACGACGCGACGCTGGGTGACAGTGACGACGCGACGCTGGGTGACGGCGCGACGCTGGGTGACGGAGCGACGCTGGGTGACAGTGACGACGCGACGCTGGGTGACGGAGCGACGCTGGGTGACAGTGACGACGCGACGCTGGGTGACAGTGACGACGCGACGCTGGGTGACAGTGACGACGCGACGCTGGGTGACGGAGCGACGCTGGGTGACAGTGACGGCGCGACGCTGGGTGACAGTGACGACGCGACGCTGGGTGACGGAGCGACGCTGGGTGACAGTGACGGCGCGACGCTGGGTGACAGTGACGACGCGACGCTGGGTGACGGAGCGACGCTGGGTGACAGTGACGACGCGACGCTGGGTGACGGAGCGACGCTGGGTGACAGTGACGGCGCGACGCTGGGTGACAGTGACGACGCGACGCTGGGTGACAGTGACGGCGCGACGCTGGGTGACAGTGACGGCGCGACGCTGGGTGCCGGCGCGACGCTGGGTGACGGAGCGACGCTGGGTGCCGGCGCGACGCTGGGTGACGGAGCGACGCTGGGTGACAGTGACGACGCGACGCTGGGTGACGGAGCGACGCTGGGTGACAGTGACGACGCGACGCTGGGTGACAGTGACGGCGCGACGCTGGGTGACAGTGACGACGCGACGCTGGGTGACAGTGACGGCGCGACGCTGGGTGACAGTGACGGCGCGACGCTGGGTGACGGCGCGACGCTGGGTGCCGGCGCGACGCTGGGTGACGGAGCGACGCTGGGTGCCGGCGCGACGCTGGGTGACGGAGCGACGCTGGGTGACAGTGACGACGCGACGCTGGGTGACGGAGCGACGCTGGGTGACAGTGACGACGCGACGCTGGGTGACGGAGCGACGCTGGGTGACAGTGACGGCGCGACGCTGGGTGCCGGCGCGACGCTGGGTGACGACGCGACGCTGGGTGACGGCGCGACGCTGGGTGACAGTGACGGCGCGACGCTGGGTGACAGTGACGGCGCGACGCTGGGTGACGGCGCGACGCTGGGTGACGGCGCGACGCTGGGTGACGGCGCGACGCTGGGTGACGGCGCGACGCTGGGTGACGGCGCGACGCTGGGTGACGGCGCGACGCTGGGTGACGGCGCGACGCTGGGTGACGACGCGACGCTGGGTGACGGCGCGACGCTGGGTGACGGCGCGACGCTGGGTGACGACGCGACGCTGGGTGACAGTGACGACGCGACGCTGGGTGACGACGCGACGCTGGGTGACGGAGCGACGCTGGGTGACGGAGCGACGCTGGGTGACAGTGACGACGCGACGCTGGGTGACGACGCGACGCTGGGTGACGGCGCGACGCTGGGTGACGGCGCGACGCTGGGTGCCGGAGCGACGCTGGGTGACGACGCGACGCTGGGTGCCGGCGCGACGCTGGGTGACGGCGCGACGCTGGGTGACGACGCGACGCTGGGTGACAGTGACGACGCGACGCTGGGTGACAGTGACGACGCGACGCTGGGTGACGACGCGACGCTGGGTGCCGGCGCGACGCTGGGTGACGGCGCGACGCTGGGTGACGGCGCGACGCTGGGTGACGGCGCGACGCTGGGTGCCGGAGCGACGCTGGGTGACGACGCGACGCTGGGTGCCGGCGCGACGCTGGGTGACGGCGCGACGCTGGGTGACGACGCGACGCTGGGTGACAGTGACGACGCGACGCTGGGTGACAGTGACGACGCGACGCTGGGTGACGACGCGACGCTGGGTGCCGGCGCGACGCTGGGTGACGGCGCGACGCTGGGTGACGACGCGACGCTGGGTGACGGCGCGACGCTGGGTGACGACGCGACGCTGGGTGACGACGCGACGCTGGGTGACGGCGCGACGCTGGGTGACGACGCGACGCTGGGTGACGGCGCGACGCTGGGTGACGACGCGACGCTGGGTGACGACGCGACGCTGGGTGACGGAGCGACGCTGGGTGACGGAGCGACGCTGGGTGACGACGCGACGCTGGGTGACGGAGCGACGCTGGGTGACGACGCGACGCTGGGTGACGGAGCGACGCTGGGTGACGACGCGACGCTGGGTGACGACGCGACGCTGGGTGACGGCGCGACGCTGGGTGCCGGAGCGACGCTGGGTGACGGAGCGACGCTGGGTGACGGAGCGACGCTGGGTGACAGTGACGACGCGACGCTGGGTGACGGCGCGACGCTGGGTGCCGGAGCGACGCTGGGTGACGGCGCGACGCTGGGTGACGGCGCGACGCTGGGTGACGGCGCGACGCTGGGTGACGGCGCGACGCTGGGTGACGGCGCGACGCTGGGTGACGGCGCGACGCTGGGTGACGACGCGACGCTGGGTGCCGGCGCGACGCTGGGTGCCGGCGCGACGCTGGGTGCCGGCGCGACGCTGGGTGACGGCGCGACGCTGGGTGACGACGCGACGCTGGGTGACGGAGCGACGCTGGGTGACAGTGACGACGCGACGCTGGGTGACGGCGCGACGCTGGGTGACGGCGCGACGCTGGGTGACGACGCGACGCTGGGTGCCGGCGCGACGCTGGGTGACGGCGCGACGCTGGGTGACGGCGCGACGCTGGGTGACGACGCGACGCTGGGTGACAGTGACGACGCGACGCTGGGTGACAGTGACGACGCGACGCTGGGTGACAGTGACGACGCGACGCTGGGTGACAGTGACGGAGCGACGCTGGGTGACAGTGACGACGCGACGCTGGGTGACGACGCGACGCTGGGTGACAGTGACGGCGCGACGCTGGGTGACGACGCGACGCTGGGTGACAGTGACGGCGCGACGCTGGGTGACGACGCGACGCTGGGTGACAGTGACGGCGCGACGCTGGGTGACGACGCGACGCTGGGTGACAGTGACGACGCGACGCTGGGTGACGACGCGACGCTGGGTGACGGCGCGACGCTGGGTGACAGTGACGACGCGACGCTGGGTGACGGAGCGACGCTGGGTGACAGTGACGACGCGACGCTGGGTGACGGCGCGACGCTGGGTGACGACGCGACGCTGGGTGACGGCGCGACGCTGGGTGACAGTGACGACGCGACGCTGGGTGACGGAGCGACGCTGGGTGACAGTGACGACGCGACGCTGGGTGACGACGCGACGCTGGGTGACAGTGACGACGCGACGCTGGGTGACGGCGCGACGCTGGGTGACGACGCGACGCTGGGTGACGGCGCGACGCTGGGTGACAGTGACGACGCGACGCTGGGTGACGGAGCGACGCTGGGTGACAGTGACGACGCGACGCTGGGTGACGGCGCGACGCTGGGTGACAGTGACGACGCGACGCTGGGTGACGGAGCGACGCTGGGTGACAGTGACGACGCGACGCTGGGTGACGGCGCGACGCTGGGTGACGACGCGACGCTGGGTGACGGCGCGACGCTGGGTGACAGTGACGACGCGACGCTGGGTGACGGAGCGACGCTGGGTGACAGTGACGACGCGACGCTGGGTGACGACGCGACGCTGGGTGACAGTGACGACGCGACGCTGGGTGACGGCGCGACGCTGGGTGACGGCGCGACGCTGGGTGACAGTGACGACGCGACGCTGGGTGACGGCGCGACGCTGGGTGACAGTGACGACGCGACGCTGGGTGACGGAGCGACGCTGGGTGACAGTGACGACGCGACGCTGGGTGACGGCGCGACGCTGGGTGACGACGCGACGCTGGGTGACGGCGCGACGCTGGGTGACAGTGACGACGCGACGCTGGGTGACGGAGCGACGCTGGGTGACAGTGACGACGCGACGCTGGGTGACGGCGCGACGCTGGGTGACGACGCGACGCTGGGTGACAGTGACGACGCGACGCTGGGTGACGGCGCGACGCTGGGTGACGGCGCGACGCTGGGTGACAGTGACGACGCGACGCTGGGTGACAGTGACGACGCGACGCTGGGTGACGACGCGACGCTGGGTGACAGTGACGACGCGACGCTGGGTGACAGTGACGGCGCGACGCTGGGTGACAGTGACGGCGCGACGCTGGGTGATGGAGCGACGCTGGGTGACAGTGACGGCGCGACGCTGGGTGACAGTGACGACGCGACGCTGGGTGACAGTGACGACGCGACGCTGGGTGATGGAGCGACGCTGGGTGACAGTGACGACGCGACGCTGGGTGACAGTGACGACGCGACGCTGGGTGACAGTGACGACGCGACGCTGGGTGACAGTGACGACGCGACGCTGGGTGACAGTGACGACGCGACGCTGGGTGACAGTGACGACGCGACGCTGGGTGACAGTGACGACGCGACGCTGGGTGACAGTGACGACGCGACGCTGGGTGACAGTGACGACGCGACGCTGGGTGACAGTGACGACGCGACGCTGGGTGACAGTGACGACGCGACGCTGGGTGACAGTGACGGAGCGACGCTGGGTGACAGTGACGACGCGACGCTGGGTGACGGCGCGACGCTGGGTGACGACGCGACGCTGGGTGACGGCGCGACGCTGGGTGACAGTGACGACGCGACGCTGGGTGACGGAGCGACGCTGGGTGACAGTGACGACGCGACGCTGGGTGACGGCGCGACGCTGGGTGACGACGCGACGCTGGGTGCCGGCGCGACGCTGGGTGACGGCGCGACGCTGGGTGACGACGCGACGCTGGGTGACAGTGACGACGCGACGCTGGGTGACAGTGACGACGCGACGCTGGGTGACGACGCGACGCTGGGTGACAGTGACGACGTGACGCTGGGTGACGGAGCGACGCTGGGTGACAGTGACGACGCGACGCTGGGTGACAGTGACGACGCGACGCTGGGTGACGACGCGACGCTGGGTGACAGTGACGACGCGACGCTGGGTGACGACGCGACGCTGGGTGACAGTGACGACGCGACGCTGGGTGACAGTGACGACGCGACGCTGGGTGACGACGCGACGCTGGGTGACAGTGACGACGCGACGCTGGGTGACAGTGACGACGCGACGCTGGGTGACGACGCGACGCTGGGTGACGACGCGACGCTGGGTGACAGTGACGACGCGACGCTGGGTGATGGAGCGACGCTGGGTGACAGTGACGACGCGACGCTGGGTGACAGTGACGACGCGACGCTGGGTGACGGAGCGACGCTGGGTGACAGTGACGACGCGACGCTGGGTGACGGCGCGACGCTGGGTGACGGAGCGACGCTGGGTGACAGTGACGACGCGACGCTGGGTGACGGCGCGACGCTGGGTGACGGCGCGACGCTGGGTGACGACGCGACGCTGGGTGACGGAGCGACGCTGGGTGACAGTGACGACGCGACGCTGGGTGACGGCGCGACGCTGGGTGACGGCGCGACGCTGGGTGACAGTGACGACGCGACGCTGGGTGACGACGCGACGCTGGGTGACGACGCGACGCTGGGTGACAGTGACGACGCGACGCTGGGTGACAGTGACGACGCGACGCTGGGTGACGACGCGACGCTGGGTGACGGAGCGACGCTGGGTGACAGTGACGACGCGACGCTGGGTGACGGCGCGACGCTGGGTGACGGCGCGACGCTGGGTGACGACGCGACGCTGGGTGCCGGCGCGACGCTGGGTGACGGCGCGACGCTGGGTGACGGCGCGACGCTGGGTGACGGCGCGACGCTGGGTGACGACGCGACGCTGGGTGACAGTGACGACGCGACGCTGGGTGACAGTGACGACGCGACGCTGGGTGACAGTGACGACGCGACGCTGGGTGACGGAGCGACGCTTGGGTGACAGTGACGACGCGACGCTGGGTGACGACGCGACGCTGGGTGACGACGCGACGCTGGGTGACAGTGACGGCGCGACGCTGGGTGACGACGCGACGCTGGGTGCCGGCGCGACGCTGGGTGACGGCGCGACGCTGGGTGACGACGCGACGCTGGGTGACAGTGACGACGCGACGCTGGGTGACGACGCGACGCTGGGTGACAGTGACGACGCGACGCTGGGTGACGACGCGACGCTGGGTGACGACGCGACGCTGGGTGACAGTGACGCTGGGTGACAGTGCCGGCGCGACGCTGGGTGCCGGCGCGACGCTGGGTGACAGTGACGGCGCGACGCTGGGTGACAGTGACGACGCGACGCTGGGTGCCGGCGCGACGCTGGGTGACAGTGACGACGCGACGCTGGGTGACAGTGACGACGCGACGCTGGGTGACAGTGACGCTGGGTGCCGGCGCGACGCTGGGTGACAGTGCCGGCGCGACGCTGGGTGCCGGCGCGACGCTGGGTGACAGTGACGCTGGGTGACAGTGCCGGCGCGACGCTGGGTGCCGGCGCGACGCTGGGTGACAGTGACGGCGCGACGCTGGGTGACAGTGACGACGCGACGCTGGGTGACAGTGACGCTGGGTGCCGGCGCGACGCTGGGTGACAGTGACGGCGCGACGCTGGGTGACAGTGACGCTGGGTGACAGTGACGCTGGGTGACAGTGACGCTGGGTGACAGTGCCGGCGCGACGCTGGGTGACAGTGACGCTGGGTGACAGTGACGCTGGGTGACAGTGCCGGCGCGACGCTGGGTGACAGTGCCGGCGCGACGCTGGGTGCCGGCGCGACGCTGGGTGACAGTGACGACGCGACGCTGGGTGCCGGCGCGACGCTGGGTGCCGGCGCGACGCTGGGTGACAGTGACGACGCGACGCTGGGTGCCGGCGCGACGCTGGGTGACAGTGACGACGCGACGCTGGGTGACGACGCGACGCTGGGTGCCGGCGCGACGCTGGGTGACAGTGCCGGCGCGACGCTGGGTGCCGGCGCGACGCTGGGTGCCGGCGCGACGCTGGGTGACAGTGACGCTGGGTGACAGTGACGCTGGGTAACAGTGACGCTGGGTGACAGTGACGCTGGGTAACAGTGACGCTGGGTGACAGTGACGCTGGGTGACAGTGACGCTGGGTAACAGTGACGCTGGGTAACAGTGACGCTGGGTAACAGTGACGCTGGGTAACAGTGACGCTGGGTAACAGTGACGCTGGGTAACAGTGACGCTGGGTGCCGGCGCGACGCTGGGTGACAGTGACGCTGGGTGCCGGCGCGACGCTGGGTGACAGTGACGCTGGGTAACAGTGACGCTGGGTGACAGTGACGCTGGGTGACAGTGACGCTGGGTGACAGTGACGCTGGGTAACAGTGACGCTGGGTAACAGTGACGCTGGGTAACAGTGACGCTGGGTGACAGTGACGCTGGGTAACAGTGACGCTGGGTAACAGCGACGCTGGGTAACAGCGACGCTGGGTAACAGTGACGCTGGGTGACAGTGACGCTGGGTGACAGTGACGCTGGGTGACAGTGACGCTGGGTAACAGTGACGCTGGGTAACAGCGACGCTGGGTAACAGCGACGCTGGGTAACAGTGACGCTGGGTAACAGTGACGCTGGGTGACAGTGACGCTGGGTAACAGTGACGCTGGGTGACAGTGACGCTGGGTGACAGTGACGCTGGGTGACAGTGACGCTGGGTAACAGTGACGCTGGGTAACAGTGACGCTGGGTGACAGTGACGCTGGGTGACAGTGACGCTGGGTAACAGTGACGCTGGGTAACAGCGACGCTGGGTAACAGTGACGCTGGGTAACAGTGACGCTGGGTGACAGTGACGCTGGGTGACAGTGACGCTGGGTGACAGTGACGCTGGGTGACAGTGACGCTGGGTAACAGTGACGCTGGGTGACGGAGCGACGCTGGGTGACAGTGACGCTGGGTAACAGTGACGCTGGGTAACAGTGACGCTGGGTAACAGTGACGCTGGGTAACAGTGACGCTGGGTGACAGTGACGCTGGGTAACAGTGACGCTGGGTGACAGTGACGCTGGGTGACAGTGACGCTGGGTGACAGTGACGCTGGGTGACAGTGACGCTGGGTGACAGTGCCGGCGCGACGCTGGGTGACAGTGACGCTGGGTAACAGTGACGCTGGGTAACAGTGACGCTGGGTAACAGCGACGCTGGGTGACAGTGACGCTGGGTGACAGTGACGCTGGGTGACAGTGACGCTGGGTGACAGTGCCGGCGCGACGCTGGGTGACAGTGACGCTGGGTAACAGTGACGCTGGGTAACAGTGACGCTGGGTAACAGCGACGCTGGGTGACAGTGACGCTGGGTGACAGTGACGCTGGGTGAGCAGTGACGCTGGGTGCCAGTGACGCTGGGTGACAGTGCCGGCGCGACGCTGGGTGACAGTGACGCTGGGTAACAGTGACGCTGGGTAACAGTGACGCTGGGTGACAGTGACGCTGGGTAACAGTGACGCTGGGTGACAGTGACGCTGGGTGACAG
Organism: Scyliorhinus torazame; assembly: GCF_047496885.1. Classification (NCBI taxonomy): domain Eukaryota; kingdom Metazoa; phylum Chordata; class Chondrichthyes; order Carcharhiniformes; family Scyliorhinidae; genus Scyliorhinus; species Scyliorhinus torazame. Next base: position 2,769,552 of record NC_092715.1, on the reverse strand, counting down.
TGACGCTGGGTGACAGTGACGCTGGGTAACAGTGACGCTGGGTAACAGTGACGCTGGGTGACAGTGACGCTGGGTGACAGTGACGCTGGGTAACAGTGACGCTGGGTAACAGTGACGCTGGGTGACAGTGACGCTGGGTCGACAGTGACGCTGGGTAACAGTGACGCTGGGTAACAGTGACGCTGGGTAACAGTGACGCTGGGTAACAGTGACGCTGGGTAACAGTGACGCTGGGTAACAGTGACGCTGGGTGACAGTGCCGGCGCGACGCTGGGTGACAGTGACGCTGGGTAACAGTGACGCTGGGTAACAGTGACGCTGGGTGACAGTGACGCTGGGGTGACAGTGACGCTGGGTAACAGTGACGCTGGGTAACAGTGACGCTGGGTAACAGTGACGCTGGGTAACAGTGACGCTGGGTAACAGTGACGCTGGGTAACAGTGACGCTGGGTAACAGTGACGCTGGGTAACAGTGACGCTGGGTGACAGTGACGCTGGGTGGACAGTGACGCTGGGTGACAGTGACGCTGGGTGACAGTGACGCTGGGTAACAGTGACGCTGGGTAACAGTGACGCTGGGTAACAGTGACGCTGGGTAACAGTGACGCTGGGTAACAGTGACGCCTGGGGTGCCGGCGCGACGCTGGGTGACAGTGACGAGCTGGGTGACAGTGACGCTGGGTGACAGTGACGCTGGGTGACAGTGACGCTGGGTAACAGTGACGCTGGGTGACAGTGACGCTGGGTAACAGTGACGCTGGGTAACAGTGACGCTGGGTAACAGCGACGCTGGGTAACAGTGACGCTGGGTAACAGTGACGCTGGGTAACAGTGACGCTGGGTAACAGTGGACGCTGGGTGACAGTGACGCTGGGTAACAGTGACGCTGGGTAACAGTGACGCTGGGTAACAGTGACGCTGGGTGACAGTGACGCTGGGTAACAGTGACGCTGGGTGCCGGCGCGACGCTGGGTGACAGTGACGCTGGGTGACAGTGACGCTGGGTGACAGTGACGCTGGGTAACAGTGACGCTGGGTGACAGTGACGCTGGGTGACGGAGCGACGCTGGGTAACAGTGACGCTGGGTGACAGTGACGCTGGGTGACAGTGACGCTGGGTGACGGAGCGACGCTGGGTAACAGTGACGCTGGGTAACAGTGACGCTGGGTAACAGTGACGCTGGGGTAACAGTGACGCTGGGTGACAGTGACGCTGGGTAACAGTGACGCTGGGTGACAGTGACGCTGGGTGACAGTGACGCTGGGTGACAGTGACGCTGGGTGACAGTGACGCTGGGTAACAGTGACGCTGGGTAACAGTGACGCTGGGTGACAGTGCCGGCGCGACGCTGGGTGACAGTGACGCTGGGTGACAGTGACGCTGGGTGACAGTGACGCTGGGGTGACAGTGACGCTGGGTGACAGTGACGCTGGGTGACAGTGACGCTGGGTAACAGTGACGCTGGGTAACAGTGACGCTGGGTAACAGTGACGCTGGGTGACAGTGCCGGCGCGACGCTGGTGACAGTGACGCTGGGTGACAGTGACGCTGGGTGACAGTGCCTGGGCGCGACGCTGGGTGACAGTGACGCTGGGTAACAGTGACGCTGGGTAACAGTGACGCTGGGGTAACAGTGACGCTGGGTAATCAGTGACGCTGGGTAACAGTGACGCTGGGTAACAGTGACGCTGGGTAACAGTGACGCTGGGTGACAGCGACGCTGGGTGACAGTGACGCTGGGTAACAGTGACGCTGGGTAACAGTGACGCTGGGTAACAGCGACGCTGGGTGACAGTGACGCTGGGTAACAGTGACGCTGGGTAACAGCGACGCTGGGTAACAGTGACGCTGGGTAACAGTGACGCTGGGTAACAGTGACGCTGGGTAACAGTGACGCTGGGTAACAGTGACGCTGGGTGACAGCGACTGCTGGGTAACAGTGACGCTGGGTAACAGTGACGCTGGGTGACAGCGACGCTGGGTGACAGTGACGCTGGGTAACAGTGACGCTGGGTAACAGTGACGCTGGGTAACAGCGACGCTGGGTGACAGTGACGCTGGGTAACAGTGACGCTGGGTAACAGCGACGCTGGGTAACAGTGACGCTGGGTAACAGTGACGCTGGGTAACAGTGACGCTGGGTAACAGTGACGCTGGGACAGTGGCGCTGGTGACAGTGACGCTGGGTGACAGTGACGCTGGGTGACGACGCGACGCTGGGTGACAGTGACGACGCGACGCTGGGTGACAGTGACGCTGGGTGACAGTGACGACGCGACGCTGGGTGACGACGCGACGCTGGGTGACAGTGACGCTGGGTGACAGTGACGACGCGACGCTGGGTGGACAGTGACCGACGCGACGCTGGGTGACGACGCGACGCTGGGTGACGACGCGACGCTGGGTGACGACGCGATGCTGGGTGACAGTGACGACGCGACGCTGGGTGACAGTGACGCTGGGTGACGGTGACGACGCGACGCTGGGTGACAGTGACGACGCGACGCTGGGTGACAGTGACGCTGGGTGACGGTGACGACGCGACGCTGGGTGCCAGTGCCGGCGCGACGCTGGGTGACAGTGACGCTGGGTGACAGTGACGACGCGACGCTGGGTGACAGTGACGCTGGGTGACGGTGACGACGCGACGCTGGGTGACAGTGACGACGCGACGCTGGGTGACAGTGACGCTGGGTGACGGGTGACGACGCGACGCTGGGTGACAGTGACGACGCGACGCTGGGTGACGGAGCGACGCTGGGTGACAGTGCCCGGCGCGACGCTGGGTGACAGTGACGCTGGGTGACGGTGACGACGCGACGCTGGGTGACAGTGACGCTGGGGTGACGGAGCGACGCTGGGTGACAGTGCCGGCGCGACGCTGGGTGACAGTGACGCTGGGTGACGGTGACGACGCGACGCTGGGTGACAGTGACGCTGGGTGACGGTGACGGCGCGACGCTGGGTGACAGTGACGCTGGGTGACAGTGACGCTGGGTGACGGTGACGGCGCGACGCTGGGTGACAGTGACGCTGGGTGACGGTGACGGCGCGACGCTGGGTGACAGTGACGCTGGGTGACGGTGACGACGCGACGCTGGGTGACGGCGCGACGCTGGGTGACGACGCGACGCTGGGTGACAGTGACGACGCGACGCTGGGTGACAGTGACGACGCGACGCTGGGTGACAGTGACGCTGGGTGACGGTGACGACGCGACGCTGGGTGACAGTGACGACGCGACGCTGGGTGACAGTGACGCTGGGTGACAGTGACGCTGGGTGACAGTGACGCTGGGTGACAGTGCCGGCGCGACGCTGGGTGACAGTGCCGGCGCGACGCTGGGTGACAGTGCCGGCGCGACGCTGGGGTGACCGACGCGACGCTGGGTGACGGTGACGACGCGACGCTGGGTGACAGTGACGCTGGGTGACGGTGACGACGCGACGCTGGGTGACAGTGACGACGCGACGCTGGGTGACGGGCGCGACGCTGGGTGACGGAGCGACGCTGGGGTGGACAGTGACGGGCGCGACGCTGGGTGACGGAGCGACGCTGGGTGACGGAGCGACGCTGGGTGACGGAGCGACGCTGGGTGACGGAGCGACGCTGGGTGACGGAGCGACGCTGGGTGACGACGCGACGCTGGGTGACGGAGCGACGCTGGGGTGACGACGCGACGCTGGGTGCCGGCGCGACGCTGGGTGACGACGCGACGCTGGGTGACGACGCGACGCTGGGTGCCGGCGTGACGCTGGGTGACGACGCGACGCTCTGGGTGCCGGCGCGACGCTGGGTGACAGTGCCGGCGCGACGCTGGGGTGCCGGCGCGACGCTGGGTGACAGTGACGCTGGGTGACAGTGCCGGCGCGACGCTGGGTGCCGGCGTGACGCTGGGTGACGACGCGACGCTGGGTGACAGTGCCAGGCGCGACGCTGGGTGCCGGCGTGACGCTGGGGTGACAGTGACGCTGGGTGACAGTGCCGGCGCGACGCTGGGTGCCGGCGCGACGCTGGGTAACAGTGACGCTGGGGTTGACAGTGCCGGCGCGACGCTGGGTAACAGTGCCGGCGCGACGCTGGGTGCCGGCGCGACGCTGGGTAACAGTGCCGGCGCGACGCTGGGTAACCAGTGCCCGGCGCGACGCTGGGTAACAGTGCCGGCGCGACGCTGTGGTGCCGGCGCGACGCTGGGTGACAGTGACGACGCGACGCTGGGTGGACAGTGACGACGCGACGCTGGGTGACAGTGACGACGCGACGCTGGGTGACAGTGACGACGCGACGCTGGGTGACCAGTGACGACGCGACGCTGGGTAACAGTGCCGAGCCGCGACGCTGGGTGACGGAGCGACGCTGGGTGACGGAGCGACGCTGGGTGACGGAGCGACGCTGGGTGACAGTGACGCTGGGTGACAGTGACGCTGGGTAACAGTGCCGGCGCGACGCTGGGTGACGGAGCGACGCTGGGTGACGGAGCGACGCTGGGTGACAGTGACGACGCGACGCTGGGTGACAGTGACGACGCGACGCTGGGTGACGGGAGCGACGCTGGGTGACGGAGCGACGCTGGGTGACGGAGCGACGCTGGGTGACGGAGCGACGCTGGGTGACGGAGCGACGCTGGGTGACGGAGCGACGCTGGGTGCCGGAGCGACGCTGGGTGACGGAGCGACGCTGGGTGACGGAGCGACGCTGGGTAACAGTGCCGGCGCGACGCTGGGTGCCGGCGCGACGCTGGGTGACGGAGCGACGCTGGGTGACAGTGACGACGCGACGCTGGGTGACAGTGACGACGCGACGCTGGGTGACGACGCGACGCTGGGTGACGGCGCGACGCTGGGTGACGGAGCGACGCTGGGTGACGGAGCGACGGCTGGGTGACGGAGCGACGCTGGGTGACGGAGCGACGCTGGGTGACGGAGTGACGCTGGGTGCCGGCGCGACGCTGGGTGACGGAGCGACGCTGGGTGACGGAGCGACGCTGGGTGACGGAGCGACGCTGGGTGACGGAGCGACGCTGGGTGACAGTGACGGCGCGACGCTGGGTGACGGAGCGACGCTGGGTGACAGTGACGGCGCGACGCTGGGTGACGGAGCGACGCTGGGTGACGGAAGTGACGCTGGGTGACGACGCGACGCTGGGTGACGACGCGACGCTGGGTGACGGCGCGACGCTGGGTGACGACGCGACGCTGGGTGCCGGGCGGCGACGCTGGGTGCCGGCGCGACGCTGGGTGCCGGCGCGACGCTGGGTGACGGAGCGACGCTGGGTGACAGTGCCGGCGCGACGCTGGGTGCCGGCGCGACGCTGGGTGACGGCGCGACGCTGGGTGACGGCGCGACGCTGGGTGACGGAGCGACGCTGGGTGACGGAGCGACGCTGGGTGACGGAGCGACGCTGGGTGACGGAGCGACGCCCCCTGGGTGACGGAAGTGACGCTGGGTGCCGGCGCGACGCTGGGTGACGGAGCGCGCTGGGTGACGGAGCGACGCTGGGTGACGGCGCGACGCTGGGTGACGGAGCGACGCTGGGTGACGGAGCGACGCTGGGTGACGGAGCGACGCTGGGAGACGGAGCGACGCTGGGTGACCCAGTGACGGCGCGACGCTGGGTGCCGGCGCGACGCTGGGTGACGGAGCGACGCTGGGTGACGGAGCGACGCTGGGTGACGGAGTGACGCCTGGGTGACGACGCGACGCTGGGTGACGGCGCGACGCTGGGTGACGGAGCGACGCTGGGTGACGACGCGACGCTGGGTGACGGAGCGACGCTGGGTGACAGTGCCGGCGCGACGCTGGGTGACGGAGCGACGCTGGTGACGGAGCGACGCTGGGTGACGGCGCGACGCTGGGTGCCGGCGCGATGCTGGGTGCCGGCGCGACGCTGGGTGCCGGCGCGATGCTGGGTGACAGTGCCGGCGCGACGCTGGGTGCCGGCGCGACGCTGGGTGACGGCGCGACGCTGGGTGACGGCGCGACGCTGGGTGACGGAGCGACGCTGGGTGACAGTGACGGCGCGGACGCTGGGGTGCCGGCGCGACGCTGGGTGACGACGCGACGCTGGGTGCCGGCGCGACGCTGGGTGACAGTGACGACGCGACGCTGGGTGCCGGCGCGACGCTGGGTGCCGGCGCGACGCTGGGTGACGGAGCGACGCTGGGTGCCGGCGCGACGCTGGGTGACGGAGCGACGCTGGGTGACGGCGCGACGCTGGGTGACGGAGTGACGCTGGGTGACAGTGCCGGCGCGACGCTGGGTGCCGGCGCGATGCTGGGTGACGGCGCGACGCTGGGTGACGGAGCGACGCTGGGTGACAGTGACGGCGCGACGCCTGGGTGCCGGCGCGACGCTGGGTGACGACGCGACGCTGGGTGCCGGCGCGATGCTGGGTGACAGTGCCGGCGCGACGCTGGGTGCCGGCGCGACGCTGGGTGCCGGCGCGACGCTGGGTGACGGCGCGACGCTGGGTGACGGAGCGACGCTGGGTGCCGGCGCGACGCTGGGTGACGGCGCGACGCTGGGTGACGGAGCGACGCTGGGGTGCCGGCGCGACGCTGGGTGCCGGCGCGACGCTGGTGCCGGCGCGACGCTGGGTGACGGCGCGACGCTGGGTGACGGCGCGACGCTGGGTGACGGCGCGACGCTGGGTGACGGAGCGACGCTGGGTGCCGGCGCGACGCTGGGTGCCGGCGCGACGCTGGGTGCCGGCGCGACGCTGGGTGACGGAGCGACGCTGGGTGACAGTGCCGGCGCGACGCTGGGTGACGGCGCGACGCTGGGTGAGGGAGCGACGCTGGGGTGACGGAGCGACGCTGGGTGACAGTGCCGGGCGCGACGCTGGGTGACGGAGCGACGCTGGGTGCCGGCGCGACGCTGGGTGCCGGCGCGACGCTGGGTGACGGAGCGACGCTGGGTGACGGCGCGACGCTGGGTGCCGGCGCGACGCTGGGTGACAGCGACGCTGGGGTGACGGAGCGACGCTGGGTGACGGAGCGACGCTGGGTGCCGGAGCGACGCTGGGTGCCGGCGCGACGCTGGGTGCCGGCGCGACGCTGGGTGACGGCGCGACGCTGGGTGCCGGCGCGACGCTGGGTGACGGCGCGACGCTGGGTGACAGTGACGGCGCGACGCTGGGTGCCGGCGCGACGCTGGGTGACAGTGACGGCGCGACGCTGGGTGACGACGCGACGCCGGGTGCCGGCGCGACGCTGGGTGACAGTGCCGGCGCGACGCTGGGTGACGGAGCGACGCTGGGTGACGGCGCGACGCTGGGTGACGGCGCGACGCTGGGTGACGGCGCGACGCTGGGTGACGCGCGACGCTGGGTGACGGCGCGACGCTGGGTGACAGTGACGGCGCGACGCTGGGGTGCCGGCGCGACGCTGGGGTGACGGCGCGACGCTGGGTGACAGTGACGGCGCGACGCTGGGTGCCGGCGCGACGCTGGGTGACAGTGACGCTGGGTGACGACGCGACGCCGGGGTGCCGGCGCGACGCTGGGTGACAGTGCCGGCGCGACGCTGGGTGACAGTGCCGGCCGCGACGCTGGGTGACAGTGCCGGCGCGACGCTGGGTGACGACGCGACGCTGGGTGCCGGCGCGACGCTGGGTGACAGTGACGGCGCGACGCTGGGTGACAGTGCCGGCGCGACGCTGGGTGACAGTGCCGGCGCGACGCTGGGTGACAGTGACGGCGCGACGCTGGGTGCCGGCGCGACGCTGGGGTGCCGGCGCGACGCTGGGTGACGGCGCGACGCTGGGTGACGGAGCGACGCTGGGTGACGGAGCGACGCTGGGTGCCGGAGCGACGCTGGGTTGCCGGCGCGACGCTGGGTGACGGCGCGACGCTGGGTGACGGGAGCGACGCTGGGTGACGGCGCGACGCTGGGTGACGGAGCGACGCTGGGGTGCCGGCGCGACGCTGGGGTGCCGGCGCGACGCTGGGTGCCGGCGCGACGCTGGGTGACGGAGCGACGCTGGGTGACAGTGCCGGCGCGACGCTGGGTGCCGGCGCGACGCTGGGTGCCGGGCGCGACGCTGGGTGTGACGGAGCGACGCTGGGTGACAGTGCCGGCGCGACGCTGGGTGCCGGCGCGACGCTGGGGTGACGGCGCGACGCTGGGTGCCGGCGCGACGCTGGGTTGACGGAGCGACGCTGGGGTGCCGGCGCGACGCTGGGTGCCGGAGCGACGCTGGGTGACGGAGCGACGCTGGGTGACGGCGCGACGCTGGGTGCCGGCGCGACGCTGGGTGACAGCGACGCTGGGTGACGGAGCGACGCTGGGTGACGGAGCGACGCTGGGTGCCGGAGCGACGCTGGGTGCCGGCGCGACGCTGGGTGACAGCGACGCTGGGTGACGGAGCGACGCTGGGTGACGGCGCGACGCTGGGTGGCCGGCGCGACGCTGGGGTGACGGCGCGACGCTGTGGTGACAGTGACGGCGCGACGCTGGGTGCCGGCGCGACGCTGGGTGCCGGCGCGACGCATGGGTGCCGGCGCGACGCTGGGTGACAGTGACGGCGCGACGCTGGGTGCCGGCGCGACGCTGGGTGCCGGCGCGACGCTGGGTGCCGGCGCGACGCTGGGTGACGGCGCGACGCTGGGTGCCGGCGCGACGCTGGGTGACGGCGCGACGCTGGGTGACGGGAGCGACGCTGGGTGCCGGAGCGACGCTGGGTGCCGGCGCGACGCTGGGGTGACGGCGCGACGCTGGGTGACGGCGCGACGCTGGGTGACGGAGCGACGCTGGGTGCCGGCGCGACGCTGGGTGCCGGCGCGACGCTGGGTGCCGGCGCGACGCTGGGTGACGGAGCGACGCTGGGTGACAGTGCCGGCGCGACGCTGGGTGCCGGCGCGACGCTGGGTGACGGAGCGACGCTGGGTGACGGAGCGACGCTGGGTGACGGAGCGACGTGGGTGACAGTGCCGGCGCGACGCTGGGTGCCGGCGCGACGCTGGGTGACGGCGCGACGCTGGGTGACGGCGCGACGCTGGGTGACAGTGCCGGCGCGACGCTGGGTGCCGGCGCGACGCTGGGTGACGGCGCGACGCTGGGTGACGGAGCGACGCTGGGTGACAGTGCCGGCGCGACGCTGGGTGCCGGAGCGACGCTGGGTGACGGAGCGACGCTGGGTGCCGGCGCGACGCTGGGTGACGGCGCGACGCTGGGTGCCGGCGCGACGCTGGGTGCCGGCGCGACGCTGGGTGACGGAGCGACGCTGGGTGACGGAGCGACGCTGGGTGACGGCGCGACGCTGGGTGACGGCGCGACGCTGGGTGCCGGCGCGACGCTGGGTGCCGGCGCGACGCTGGGTGACGGCGCGACGCTGGGTGACGGCGCGACGCTGGGTGACGGCGCGACGCTGGGTGACGGCGCGACGCTGGGTGACAGTGCCGCGCGACGCTGGGTGACGGCGCGACGCTGGGTGACGGAGCGACGCTGGGTGACGGCGCGACGCTG